>NC_053448.1:19821256-20019124 GCF_007990345.1 Gossypium hirsutum
ATTTCATCTTTTTTCGATTTTTTGACTTTTTTGACTGAATTTTTTGTGGGAATAATTTTTTTATATTCAATAACAGTGCCAAAAATATGTATGTAAAATTTCAGATCAATTTGACAATTTTTACCCACTCAAATGAATTTTTTTTGAAAGATTTTTCTGGGTAAAACTGCTATTTTTGCTTTAAAAAATTGAGATCAGTTTAGAAATCAACCAAGAACACCCAAAACGCCCAAAATCTGATACCAAATGGTACGGAGGCGCGCGCGGACCAAGATCGAGTTGCCAAGTCACGAGAAACTCCTACAAAAGCTCTAATCGAACAGATCTGAAATCAAAACAAAGAATAAGATTAAAAACAAATCAGATCTGGAAATTAAGATCCCCAAAACAATCAAGAACAGCCAAGAATCAAAGATCTTATGAATAGATGTTTTAGGAATGCAAAAACACGAAATCGATCCCCAAGATTGATTTTCAACAAGCCGAATCTGTCCAAGAACTAAACCGATGAATAAAGCCCCAAATTCCAGCAACTTGATTTTTCCCAAATTCCAGCAACCTAAAACAGTCAGTTTTGACAAGAAGAATTAGACAAGATTAATTGGAAAAGATAAGTTTAGTCGAATTTGGCTACCAAGAATGAGTACCGATCGATCTTTTTGAGTAATAAAGATGGCTGGAAATTCACAAGAAGAATAAACAAGTTAGATCAAAAGAATCGGCATAAACAGAATTTAAAAGAAAAGAATGAACAGCAAGAAAGTAAATTGAAGTCCTAAAGATCCTTGAAATCCCGAAAGATTTCACAAATCTCTTCAAACGGCTCTAATCTCCCCTCCAACGAATATCGGTGGCAAGAAGAAGGTTGAAGAAGGCTCCCACAATCCAAAGATTGTTAAAACAACTTCTAAAGAAAACTCAAGAGAGACTTCCTGGAGAAAACCCCAAAGAAAATTATGCACTCAAAAAATCTAAAATTTGATAGAAAAATAATAATAAGATGTGTTTACAAAGGGTGGCTGGCCAATGCTTATATAGGCCTCCAACAAATCCTAATCTCACAAGTAACTAATAAAAATTAAACCTAATTAATAAAATAACAAGGTAAATTCGGCCATGCACTTATATGGGCTGTTTTGGGCCTAATTTTACATGTAATGCTCCTAAAGATTAAAAAATTAAATTAAACAAGTAAGATGTTTACAAATTGGGCCCTTTGACATTTTGGCCTGATTTTCAACTAAGTATGAAGAAATTTCTTGATTGGGCTAAATTTTGGTTATTGGGCCTCGCCTTCAAGAATTTGGGCTCGTGATCCATCTCCTACCAAAATTAGGTCGTTGACGCTCGTAATGGAGATCCAATGCGTTTTGGCTGCAAGATTTGGTTTGCCATTAAAGACATTCAAATCAGCTGAATTAAAGTGATTTTATGGAAGGAGTTATTTGGTTCAAAGAATAAGAAAAGACATCAGTTTTTTTATGGCACATTAAGTGGATGTTTTTGACCATTCGGTTACCTTGTTCTAGCATTATAAATAGATGTAATCAGCCATAGAGGGAACAACTTTTTGCTGAATATAGATGAAATATTTGAATTGTGAGCTATCCAATTCTCTTTGTTCTTTCGGAATTGATTTGACTTATCAAGCATAGCTTGTGGCGTCCATCTTTTCTTTGTTGCTGAACTTATCACATTTGGTGTGGCGTTCAATATACCTTTGGTTCCTATCATAGTTGATAGTGGGTCAAGGTTCCTTTCCTGTTTCCTTTAACCGAAAACACCTAAAGACCATTTTGAGATTCGGGTCAACAATTCGTTATTGTTGGTTCATTTTCGGTCTTAGCCAATTAATTTGTTATTGTTTCCTCTTTATTTTGTTTATTACCTTTGTTTGAAGCCATTATCTCTATTTTGTTTCATTTTAAAACTGAAACGAATCCATCCTTACTCAATTCACTATTGGGCAACACATACGACTCAAAACATCACGAGACGAGTTCGTATCAAATTGGTATCGGAGCTAGCGAATTTGGAGTAAGAATCGACATTGTCGGCAATACGGTATAGTAGTTTCTTCAAAAAAAATTCAAAAAAAATTCAAAAAAAAATTCAAAAAAAATTCAAAAAAAATTTGGTTTCCATTCAAACTCAAGAGATTGGTTATCAAGTTGAAAAAAAAATTCGTGAAAAAAAAAATTTTCGTGAAAAAAAAGAAGCTAGTTTTGAAATTTTGTTGTTGTTTGCTGCCCAAATTATAGTTATTACTACCTTCTACTATTTCGCCACATCCAACCTTTCATTTCTTGATTCAAGCCTACTTTCCTTTGTCCTACAATATTCTTACCAAGCCCAAACATCAAGGTTGTAAGCCGACCCACAACAACTGCTTTTTAAGTTTAAATAATTCCTAAGAACTTAGAGAGGAGGAGTGAGTGGAAAGAGGCAAGAGAGTGGTGAGTTTATTCGAGAGTATAAAAGCCAAGGAAGTGAGATTTCTTTGTGAGTGGATAGTGAGATTCTTTGTTGTGAGTTCATTTTAAAAAAAATATGTCACGAAGTCCGGAAAGAAATCAAAATGTGGAAGGAGGGTTCCGTCCCGTAAGAAATGTTGGAGGAGGAGTGCCAGATCTTACCCTTCAAGCAATTATGCGAGAGATGGAGCGATTATTTGATAGAAAACTTGAACCAATTGAAGATCGATTATATCGAGTCGAGAGACGAGAACAACGTGAGATGACTTCGGAAGATGCAAGACAAGAGTGAGAACGTCCAATTCAAGATCCTTATGAAGCAAGTGGACAAGAAAGTGATCACTCATCTGCCCAAAGTGTACGACGTCGAGGCCGTCAACGACAACGAGGTCCTAGAGATCGTGAACGACCAGATGACAATCTTAAGAATATCAAGATGACAATTCCACCATTCCAAGGTAAGAATGACCCTGAAGCTTATTTGGAGTGGGAAAAGAAGATTGAGCTTGTTTTTTATTGCCACAACTATTCGGAGAGTAAAAAGGTGAAACTCGCGGCAATTGAGTTTTCTGATTATGCCATAGTGTGGTGGGACCAGCTTGTAACTAGTCGACGACGAAATGGTGAAAGACCCACTCTACTTGGGGAGAAATGAAATCAGTCATGCGAAAAAGATTTATTCCATCATACTACCATCGAGATCTTTATCAACGACTTCAAAACCTTACTCAAGGAAATAGAAGTGTTGAAGATTATTATAAGGAGATGGAGATAGCGATGATTCGAGCTGATATCGAGGAGGATCGAGAGGCAACCATGGCTAGGTTCATTGCGGGTTTAAAGCGTGACATTGCCAACATAGTTGAACTACAACACTATGTTGAAGTGATGGACATGGTTCACATGGCGATTAAGGTTGAAAAGTAACTTAAGCGAAAAGGAGTTAGTAGACCCTATGCCAATTCTTCAACCAACAAATGGAATCAAGGAGTCAACAAACCCCCTGTTAGAACAAAAGAGCCGACTGTAGCAGTTAAATCAAATCAACCCATTGGAGAGACAAGTCGAAATAAAAATGAGCAAGCGCCAAATCGCACGAGAGACATAAGATGTTTCAAGTGTCAAGGCCGAGGGCACATAGCTAGTCAATGTCCCAATCGATGAATTATGGTGATAAAAGCTGATGGAGAAGTTGAGTCGGAGGAAGAGTGATACGGGGTTGCGCGCAGACCAAGATCGAGTTGCCAAGTCACGAGAAACTCCTACGAAAACCCTAAACAATCAGATCCGAAACGAAACAGAAAAATTAAAAGATTAGAACTTTGAATTTCCAGATCTGAAATAAAATCCCCAAATCAGCAAAGAATCAAATTGAGAATAGAAATAAGTGTTAGGGTTCTTAAAACCCTCAAGGAGATTGTGATTCTGCCCAATTGAACACCAAGATAGTTTTCCCCAAATTTCGACAATCTAATTTCACCCAAAAAGTGTATGGAAAAACCCTAGAAATTGGGGATTTTTGGGCTGATTCCTTAAGATAGAAAAAGGCTGAAAACACAATAAGAACAGAAAATAGATTAGATAATGATTCAGCACAAGTAGAAATAAAGAAAGAATTGACAGTAAGAAATTAAAAGATAAGTCCTAAGAAGCCTTGAAATCTCGAAAGATCTCACAACTCCCTTCAAACGGCTCTAATCTCCCCTCCAAAGAATATCAATGGCAAGAAGAAGGTTGAAGATGGCTCCCACAATCAAAAGATTGTTAAAACAACTTCTAAAGAAAACTCAAGAGAGAAATCTTGGAGAAAACTCAAAGAAAATTCTGCTCTCAACAAATCTGAAATTTTAATAATAATGATAAGTGTTTAACAAGGTGAACAGCCATGCCTTTAAATAGGCCTTATAACTAGTCCTAATCTAATTAGAAAACTAAAATAAAAAAAAAACTCCTAATTATTTTAATATGGAA
This sequence comes from Gossypium hirsutum, assembly GCF_007990345.1. Taxonomy (NCBI): domain Eukaryota; kingdom Viridiplantae; phylum Streptophyta; class Magnoliopsida; order Malvales; family Malvaceae; genus Gossypium; species Gossypium hirsutum. The sequence goes on from NC_053448.1 coordinate 19,825,702, forward strand.
ATTCGGTCAAAGGTCATTTTATCTGGGACTCTTGGACTGAATATTGACATAAAAATTTAAACTAAGTAAATAAATAAATAAATAAATAAATAAATAAAAATAAAACTTTACAACTTGGGCCACTTTGACAATTTGGCCTGATTTTCAACTAAGTATGGATGGATTTCTTGATTGGGCTGGGAATTTGCTTATTGGGCCTCGCCTTCAAGAATTTGGGCTTTTGTGACTCGTATCATTCCCCCCTTCCTCAAAAAGATTCGTCCTCGAATCTGAAAAATCAAATGAACTCGACTTTCCTCTATCGAACGGGACTAATGGCAATTGAGTCCACTGAGAAGAATAGCCATGAGATAGTAAATAGCAACGGAAACAAGCTTGTAGTCCAATCATAAGCATAACAGAACAGGTATAACGCATGTGAATGGACAGATTCAGATTACCATGCAAACAATCTAATTTACTCACCACTGCCTCGTCAAATATTTGAAACAAAGATGGACATGTTTTAAGGCATTCAGTCGTCTCACATTGTTCCCACAAACCATGAATAAATTGCGAGTAATAAATCAAATGGTAAACATAATCGTCACAAGTAGGTATTTGAAAAGATTCACATGGTTCACAGAGTTGCATAATCATACCATGCATTAATCGACGGTCTATAGATTCACTCACACATGCATTATCAAAAACAAGAATCTTTTTATCAACCATCAAAACAGATAGATCATCAATAAATAAAATAGGACAGTAAAGCACGTTTCGATCTAAGTGTTCATCAACACGATCTTTATCACTATCCGAGGAGTACAAAAGTGTTTCAAAGGTTTCAAGCATCTTACCTCGATAAGCAGAAGAATAAGGGTCGATTTTACCTTTTTCATTTAAAACAAACCTTCGCTCATTGGGGGCATAGTGTAGTCGAATCTTCGTTGTTGAGTTAACGTTTGTCAAATGGAACTCAAACTTCATGTACAACCACATAAACTGTTTAAGGCACGAATATAAATTAAAAACAAATTTGGAAAATTTCGTTACCTTATTCTCCAAAACAGATTTGGACAAATTCAAGGATTTTACACAAGGTAAATTAAGAGAATAACAAATCACGCTTCTATTCGTAATGACTTTATCAACCACAATCGAAGAGTAACAATTAATCGGATCAAAATGAGGGGATCTTTTAAGAACTAAGTCACCAAAAGTTTTATCAATAATTTTCAAATCTGCACTGGACTCGGTTTCTAAAATTTCCTTACCTCGCTTACCTTCGGGATCATGTAGTGTGATTTCATCTTTGCTTAAGTTGATCGTATAAAAGCGTCTTTCATTTGAGAGGTATTGAAGTTGAAAGTTATCTTTCGATCTTTCGGGAACCTGAAAAGTAGCAACACAAGAAAAATTCATATCTTGGCTAGTGGAAACATTCCTCACTACCCTTTCCACGTCTTTTTCTTTTGTTTCTTTTTCTAATTCATTTTCTCTTCTTTCTTCAATTTCTTTTTCACTCTCAATCTCTTTTTGCTCTTTTTCATTCTCTTTTTATTTTTCCTCACTTGTTTTAATAGAATTTTTCAGTTTGATTTGGTCCTCATGGACTTGTTCCAGAGTGAGCGGCACTAAGGTGAGTTTCTTTCCTTAATGCTTGAAAGAATACCTATTGGTACGACCATCGTGAATGACTTTTCGATCCAGTTGCCACGGTTCTCCTAGCAACAAATGGCAGGCTTGAATAGGCATTACGTCGTACAGAACTTCGTCTTGATACTTACCGATAGAAAAGGCGATGCGCACTTGTTGAGTGACCCTAAATTGGCCTTCGTTGCTAAGCCCTTGTAGTTGATAAGGTTGTGGATGCTTGGTAGTGGTTAAGCAAAGCTTTTCCACCATCGTCGTGCTGGCTATGTTCGAGCAACTTTCACCATCAATAATAACTCTACAAAGCTTACCTTGTACATGGCAGCGAGTATGAAAGAGATTGATGTGATCTCAATCGCATCATGTTGTGGCACCACTCGTTGCTATCATGATTGGCCTAAACACGAGGGCCCCAAGTGCAAGATGAAGCTCAATCTCAACTCAACAAGCTCAATCTTAGTTTTTCCCAGCTCGATTTAGCTCACATGAGCTTAATTTAGCTCGTTTGAGCTCAATTTAGCTTACTTTAGCTCGTTTGAGCTTGGCTTAAGTTTATTTCAACTCATTTATTTTAATGTCTGAATAAATTAAGTAATTTATTAATTTAGTTTAAATTACTACAGCTCATAATTATGTTTTGACTTATTACATGTTTTAAATGTGTCTTGGCCAAATTTAATATGTCTTGTTAAGACTTTATTAAATTTGTCTAATTTAATTTATGTTTAATTAGTGTGTCTAAATTATATTAATGTTTGTTCAGCTGAATTTTATGTGATTTAATTTTGGTTCATGTGTTTTTGTAGGTGAGCTGAATTTGGAGAGTAATTAAACAAGGTTCATGCATGATAGGTTCAATGTATGGGACGGTGCATGTAAGGCCTCTTTCAATGAATGGTGGCTTATCCATTTGGCTCCCCAAGGCACCTATTTGGCCAAAAGGTGTCCAGCAATTTAAAGCACAAGCTTGGCCGATCGTATTCCCAAGGCAGCATCTAAGCCATTCACACCTCAATTTGACCAATCAGCTCCTATACATGTATGGGTGGATTCATGAACGTCCAAAGGGAGGAAATATTACCTTAATTCATCACATTGAATGTATAATGTGCATGTACAAAGGGGAGAACGAATTTAGAAGGTACATGCTTCCATTCATGAACCAGCCCATCATTAAAGCTTTAATTAAGAGAGATACATGACCCATGCACCTAGCATTTGTCCAAGAGGGGTTGGATATGAATTGAAGATGCACATTCATGGAACAAGGAAGCTTTCTTATTGGTTAAGCATGCATGAACGGGTTTTGGGAAGAAACATGATTATTCAACCATGCATGAACTTACACTATCCATGAACAGAGATTTAATGCTTGAAGTGTGAACATTTTTAATTGTTGTGTGAACACATTAGTAGCTGAATTTTAATAGGCATTAGAGAGCCTATAAATAGTTTATTTTGTTTATTGTAAAAGGTTACAAAATTTGATCAATTAAACTTAATAGAACTTTTGTTCTTGTGAGGTTACCTCCTCTCTTCTTTCGTTCGAGTCTCGAAGTGACTTATCTAGCTTGCTAGTGGTGTCAATCCGAACTCCATTGAACTTATCACCGAATCGGTGTGGCGTTCAACCATCTTCCTATACCTTTGGTTCTTACCTCCATATAGGTAACGGGTCAAGGTCCGCTTCTATCCTTCATCAAAATTCACCTTAAGCAATATAAGACTCGGGGCAATACTTTACATAGTATTGAATCGTTCTTAATACTTAAGTTCATTTTTTTCATCTCCATCCTATTTATTAAATATAAACTTTATTTTTTTTATTAAACCGAACCTACTAAATATCCGAATTTAGCCTATCTTTTGAACCCTTTTAAAAGTCTTCCGCTTAAACTGAAAACAATCTTCATCTTAAAACAATTTCGAACGAACTTCTCGTCGACGATCGGGCAATCAAGTGAATCGACTCAATCAACCGAGCCGGATCACATCATTTGGTATCAGAGCTACTAAAACGAGGAGCGTCGACGTTCGTAATAAGGCCGCAAGTAGGTTCGAAACGTGAAAAAAAAAAAATTTTGAGTTGTAATTTAATTTTTTTTCCCCTTGTATTTAGCTTACTATTGTATTGGAGTAACAAAAAAATCAAAAAAAAAATTCGAAAAAAAAAATTTGATTGAAAAAAAAAAAAGGTGACCAAAAAAAAATCAAGTTAAAAAAAAAGTGAAAAGTCTTGCGAGTTTTTATTTTTATTTTTTTTCTCTCTTATTTGCTCCGATCATCAAGTTTCCCTTCCTACCATTATTTACCCATCCCAACGCCACACTTAGCCTTGATTTTATTTTGTTTAGCCTACCCTACACCCATATCATTCCTTTGTAACCTATTTTGAAACCGACCCTCAAGCAGCAAATTAAGTCTATCGAGACGAATTACGAAATTGTGAGACGAGGTCGAGAGGTAAAAGGCACGTGTGTTTTACATCAAAGAAAAAGCCTAGAAGAGTGTAAACACGAGTGGAGTGCTATCCAATTTCCATTGTGAGTGAAACGTGAGATTTTTGTGGTGAGGTATTTACTTTCTATTTTATTTTAATCATTTAAAAAAAAAAATCATGTCACAAGAATTTTCCGAATCAGATTTCCAATATTTGAAGCAAGAGATACGTAGAATTGTGAAATCAAATTTTGATAAATTGCATGATAGATTGGATCGAATAGAGACAAGAGCCCAACAAAAGCAAATTTCATTGAGTCATGAGACGGAGTTAAGATCATCCCGACAACACTACTCGACAAGAGACTCTTATCAAGACATTTATTCAACAAGGCGTTCGAGACCAAGAGAAGCAAACTCCGAGTTTGAGTCCTTCCGAGATGATAAACGAAAAAGTAAACGTGTCTTTACAAGTGCCTCAATTTATTCATCTACAAAGGATTATTTACGAAGAGGCGAACGTGCTTCAAGAGTGTCAAAGTACTCGGCTACGGAAGATCTATCACAAAGAGAAGATTGCCATTTGTGTGAAGAACCCTTTTCTTATTCTCAACAAAAGGTTTCTCTTTTTGATGATTTATACTTTTGTAATGAAATCGAAACATCATGTGAGAAAGAAAAAGAGTGTGAGCGAGAAAATGAAAAAGAAAAAGAAATGAAAGAAAAAGAGGATGAGTGTGAGATAGAAAAGAAAATTGAAAATGAGATTGAAAATAAAAACGAGTGCGAAAAAGAAAAGGAAACCGAAAAAGAGAGTGAGATTGAAGGAAGAAACGAGAGTGAAGAAGAAAGGAGTGTTGTTACTAACCATCCTATGAATTTTCCTTGTTTTGTTTCTACTTTTCAGGTTTCTCAAAATCCCATCGATCAATTTCAACTTCAATATTTTTCTAAGGAGAAACGATTTCGATTAGTCGAGAAAGGTAAGATCGTAGATGACCCTAGTCCACAAGTGCTTAAAGGTAAGCCATGTAAGGGATCTACTGTATTTGAGTCTTCCCAATCTTACTTGATTCTTGATGACGAGATTAGCAAAGACTTAGTTTGTGAGAAAGTTTTTCATCTTGATCTGATTGGAAATCATAATTTGATTGTTGATAAATGTGTTTTACATAGTAATGTGAAATATCTTTCTGCTCATGAGCCTATCATTGTCAAGATTGATCAAGAAGTAAGTCAAGGTAAGCCCGAACAAAATTTGGGATTGTGTGATGAAAAGTTGACATCTAATCTGTGTGCTTGTGATGATCATGTGAATTATCTAAATTGTGGTGTGAACTTTTCTTGTTTACGTGTGCGAATGAAATATGAAGGGTTTGATTGCTCAAATGTATGTATGCCTAACTCCTATTTGCTTGACATGTGTGAAGTCTTGGTGAAGAAGAAATTTTTGTTGCGTTGCGAAACGATCAATGAAAATCGCGTTTTTAAACCCGGGATATACATTCCTAAGTTAACGTCAAGCCAAGCAAGAGGAAGCTTTGTTTTTGACCCCGGAGATTATTATTCTTTGTTCTTGTTAAAAGGGTTTAGATTTTGCAATTTTGATTTTCGAGATTATGCTTTTCGACTGACTTGTGATTTAGGTTTGTGTCCATTGGAGAAAAAGGTAAGAACGGTTTTTATTTTTGATCCCGGCACTGGTTCATTGGTGCAATTTTTGCATAAGATCTTAAGAAGACCTTTTGAACTTATAAACCATGGTGTCACTAATCTATTTAATTTTTGTGTAGGTGACACTTCGAAGTGGTTCCCTCCTAAAGAGGGAGGGTATAAACATAAATTGTGTCCTACTCAAGGCATGTCTGATTTCCAGGTTTTTGGGAGCAACTATGCCAATTCCATCGACAAAGGGGCTGGTGACGATGTAAAATTTTTTTTGAGAAAATGGCCCGATTTGAGGACAAATCGTCTTCAAGAGGGAGGGTATGATGTGATCTCAATCGCATCATGTTGTGGCACCACTCGTTGCTATCATGATTGGCCTAAACACGAGGGCCCCAAGTGCAAGATGAAGCTCAATCTCAACTCAACAAGCTCAATCTTAGTTTTTCCCAGCTCGATTTAGCTCACATGAGCTTAATTTAGCTCGTTTGAGCTCAATTTAGCTTACTTTAGCTCGTTTGAGCTTGGCTTAAGTTTATTTCAACTCATTTATTTTAATGTCTGAATAAATTAAGTAATTTATTAATTTAGTTTAAATTACTACAGCTCATAATTATGTTTTGACTTATTACATGTTTTAAATGTGTCTTGGCCAAATTTAATATGTCTTGTTAAGACTTTATTAAATTTGTCTAATTTAATTTATGTTTAATTAGTGTGTCTAAATTATATTAATGTTTGTTCAGCTGAATTTTATGTGATTTAATTTTGGTTCATGTGTTTTTGTAGGTGAGCTGAATTTGGAGAGTAATTAAATAAGGTTCATGCATGATAGGTTCAATGTATGGGACGGTGCATGTAAGGCCTCTTTCAATGAATGGTGGCTTATCCATTTGGCTCCCCAAGGCACCTATTTGGCCAAAAGGTGTCCAGCAATTTAAAGCACAAGCTTGGCCGATCGTATTCCCAAGGCAGCATCTAAGCCATTCACACCTCAATTTGACCAATCAGCTCCTATACATGTATGGGTGGATTCATGAACGTCCAAAGGGAGGAAATATTACCTTAATTCATCACATTGAATGTATAATGTGCATGTACAAAGGGGAGAACGAATTTAGAAGGTACATGCTTCCATTCATGAACCAGCCCATCATTAAAGCTTTAATTAAGAGAGATACATGACCCATGCACCTAGCATTTGTCCAAGAGGGGTTGGATATGAATTGAAGATGCACATTCATGGAACAAGGAAGCTTTCTTATTGGTTAAGCATGCATGAACGGGTTTTGGGAAGAAACATGATTATTCAACCATGCATGAACTTACACTATCCATGAACAGAGATTTAATGCTTGAAGTGTGAACATTTTTAATTGTTGTGTGAACACATTAGTAGCTGAATTTTAATAGGCATTAGAGAGCCTATAAATAGTTTATTTTGTTTATTGTAAAAGGTTACAGAATTTGATCAATTAAACTTAATAGAACTTTTGTTCTTGTGAGGTTACCTCCTCTCTTCTTTCGTTCGAGTCTCGAAGTGACTTATCTAGCTTGCTAGTGGTGTCAATCCGAACTCCATTGAACTTATCACCGAATCGGTGTGGCGTTCAACCATCTTCCTATACCTTTGGTTCTTACCTCCATATAGGTAACGGGTCAAGGTCCGCTTCTATCCTTCATCAAAATTCACCTTAAGCAATATAAGACTCGGGGCAATACTTTACATAGTATTGAATCGTTCTTAATACTTAAGTTCATTTTTTCATCTCCATCCTATTTATTAAATATAAACTTTATTTTTTTTATTAAACCGAACCTACTAAATATCCGAATTTAGCCTATCTTTTGAACCCTTTTAAAAGTCTTCCGCTTAAACTGAAAACAATCTTCATCTTAAAACAATTTCGAACGAACTTCTCGTCGACGATCGGGCAATCAAGTGAATCGACTCAATCAACCGAGCCGGATCACATCAGAGATGTTCTCGTTGCTGCTCGCTCTTTGGTTTTGCCAAAGATGATTGTCCACGATCATGAAAATCATCATCCATTCTAGGGACACGTTGAGGGTTGCACCTATGGGGCTGGTTATCCCTATCTTCCTTAATTGGATCTCGATATTGATGTTTTTGATTCACTCGTACCTCATTCAAAGTAGTATTCAATGCTTGAAGTGTAGCATTTATTTGTGTGATTGCAGCAGTATGTCCGTCTAACTGTTGTTGGACTTTCATAAGTGCATCATTATTATCACCTTTAGACATCTTCAAAACCTGTAAAAAATAAACACTCAACACTCAAAAATAAAAGTTAGCAAACCTCACCATTAATCACTCAAAAAGAAAAATCAAATTCTCAATGAGGTCGAATTCAATCTTGTGAGTTCTTTATCTGAGTTTATATCAACCAATTAGAGAGTGTGAACCAAACTATCAAAGAATCCTAATTTGCACTAGGATGCCAAAAACTGACGAGACACCAAGTGATTCGTGTTGCACCGACGAAGGATTGTGCACACGTTTAAATCCTACTAACACAAGAAACAAGAAGGTGTTAGCTATTTTAAAAGGAGAATAAAAAGCAAACAAATGAAAACCTACAGCTAAGAATCAATAAAAATCGCTGAAAACAGAAAACCCGAAAAACTGTGGAGTAACTTGACAACTTCGTTCGAGGTGTTCCCGATCTCAAAAAATGACAAAATTAAATCTCGAATGTCCTTAAATATTTAATTTTTGATCTGGAAATTTTGAGCACCAAACTCAACCCGCTGAATTTTTTTAAAATTTTTATTGGATTTCGTATTTTTTTGATTTTTTGACTGACTTTTTTGCGGGAATAATTTTTTTATATTCAATCACAGTGCCACAAATATGTATGTAAAATTTCAGATCAATTTGACAACGTTTACCCACTCAAATAAATTTTTTTGAAAGATTTTTCTGGGTAAAATAGCTGTTTTTGCTTTAAAATATTGAGATCAGTTTAGAAATCAACCAAGAACACCCAAAACACCCAAAATCTGATACCAAATGATACGGGGTTGTGCGCAGACCAAGATTGAGTTGCCAAGTCACGAGAAACTCCTACGAAAACCCTAAACAATCAGATCCGAAACGAAACAGAAAAATTAAAAGATTAGAACTTTGAATTCTAGATCTGAAATAAAATCCCCAAATCAGCAAAGAATCAAATTGAGAATAGAAATAAGTGTTAGGGTTCTTGAAACCCTCAAGGAGATTGTGATTCTGCCCAATTGAACACCAAGATAGTTTTCCCCAAATTTCGACAATCTAATTTCACCCAAAAAGAGTATGGAAAAACCCTAGAAATTGGGGATTTTTGGGCTGATTCCTTAAGATAGAAAAAGGCTGAAAACACAATAAGAACAGAAAATAGATTAGATAATGATTCAGCACAAGTAGAAATAAAGAAAGAATTAACAGTAAGAAATTAAAAGATAAGTCCTAAGAAGCCTTGAAATCTCGAAAGATCTCACAACTCCCTTCAAACGGCTCTAATCTCCCCTCCAAAGAATATCAATGGCAAGAAGAAGGTTGAAGATGGCTCCCACAATCAAAAGATTGTTAAAACAACTTCTAAAGAAAACTCAAGAGAGAAATCTTGGAGAAAACTCAAAGAAAATTTTGCTCTCAACAAATTTGAAATTTTAATAATAATGATAAGTGTTTAACAAGGTGAACAGCCATGCCTTTAAATAGGCCTTATAACTAGTCCTAATCTAATTAGAAAACTAAAATAAAAAAAAACTCCTAATTATTTTAATATGGAAATTCGGTCAAAGGTCATTTTATCTGGGACTCTTGGACTGAATATTGACATAAAAATTTAAACTAAGTAAATAAATAAATAAATAAAAATAAAAATAAAACTTTACAACTTGGGCCACTTTGACAATTTGGCCTGATTTTCAACTAAGTATGGATGGATTTCTTGATTGGGCTGGGAATTTGCTTATTGGCCCTCGCCTTCAAGAATTTGGGCTTTTGTGACTCGTATCAAAGAGGATGAAAATGAACCTGAAATGCCATCCGATGATGAAGATTTAGAGTTACCCGTTGAAGGAGAAATTCTTGTGGTGAAGCGTAGCCTCAGTATTCAAAGCGTTGAAACTGATCAACAAAGGGAGAATATTTTTCACACTCGATGCCACATTCAAGGCTAGGTATGTAGTATGATCATTGATGGTGGTAGCTGTACTAATGTAGCTAGTATTATGTTGGTGGAAAAGCTAGGTTTGGCTACAACTAAACATCCAACTCCATACAAGTTGCAATGGCTAAATGATGGAGGTGAGCTGAAAGTAACAAAACAAGCTGTGGTGGCATTTTTTATTGGAAAGTACCAAGATGAAGTGGTGTGCGATGTAGTTCCTATGCATGCGGGACATCTACTTTTGGGACGTCCATGGCAGTTTGATAGGCGCGTGATCTATGATGGTTATACAAATCGCTATACATTCAAGCATCGAGGCAAGAATGTAACTTTAGCGCCATTGACTCCAAAGCAAGTGTACCAAGATCAATTGAAGTTGAAGGAAAAGATTGAAAAAGAGAGAGACAAGAAAAATGAAAAAAAGAAAGAAAAAATTGAGGGAGTGGAGGTAAAAGTACGAGAGGAACAAGAAAGTCAAAAAGAAATTGAGAGTGGTAAAATGAGCGTATTTGCGAGAGAAAAAGAGATAAGAAAATCATTGTTGTTGCATCAACCCGTACTTGTACTTATGTACAAGGAATGCTTATTTGATGCTAACGAACTTGATAATTCTTTACCTTTGTCTATTGTTTCTTTGCTTCAGGAATTCAAAGACGTTTTCTCGGAAGATGTGCCAAGTGGATTGCCTCCTTTTCGAGGTATTGAACACCAAATAGACTTTATTCCCGGAGCTACAATTCCAAATCGACCAGCTTATCGAAGCAACCCAGAGGAAACTAAAGAGTTGCAACGACAAGTGGCGGAATTAATGGAAAAAGGCTATATACGGGAGAGTTTAAGTCCGTGTGCGGTTCCCGTTCTGTTGGTGCCTAAAAAAGATGGTTCATGGAGGATGTGCGTAGATTGCCGAGCTATCAACAAAATTGCCGTCAAATACCGACATCCCATTCCTAGACTTGATGATATGTTAGACGAGCTTAGTGGAGCAAAATTGTTCTCTAAGATTGATCTGAAAAGCGGGTATCATCAAATTCGTATGCGGGAGGGGGACGAGTGGAAGACTGTGTTTAAGACTAAATACGGTTTGTATGAGTGGTTAGTGATGCTTTTTGGCCTCACCAATGCACTGAGTACTTTCATGAGGTTGATGAACCACGTTTTGAGGTCATTCATTGGTCGTTTTTGCGTAGTTTATTTTGATGATATTTTAATTTACAGCAAATCATTAACTGAACATCTTGAACATTTGCATGCTATTTTGAAGGTTTTACGAAAGGAAGTATTGTATGCAAACCTTAAGAAATGTAACTTTTGTACTGACAAAGTTGTTTTTCTAGGTTTTATTGTAAGTGCGAATGGATTAGAGGTGGACCAAGAGAAGATTAAAGCAATACAAGAATGGCCACGACCGAATAACATCAGCCAAGTTAGAAGCTTTCATGGCCTTGCAAGCTTCTATAGGAGGTTTGTACCGAATTTTAGCACTCTTGCTGCCCCATTAACCGGTATTATCAAAAAAAATTCACCTTTTATTTGGTATGATGAACAAGATTCTGCTTTTGTTAAAATCAAAGTTTGCTTGACTAATGCTCCACTTTTATGTTTGCCGAATTTTAACAAAATTTTCGAGGTAGAATGTGATGCTTCTGGAATAGGAATAGGTGCGGTTTTAACGCAAGATGGGCGACCGGTGGCTTATTTTAGCGAGAAACTTAATGGAGCTACGCTCAATTATCCCACATATGACAAAGAAATGTACGCATTGATACGTGCATTAGAAACATGGCAGCATTACCTTTGGCCTAAGGAGTTCGTTATACACACGGACCATGAGGCTTTGAAGCATTTGAGAGGGCAAACTAAGCTTAACAAACGACATGCAAAGTGGGTAGAATTCTTAGAGTCCTTTCCATATGTGATTAAGTATAAGCAAGGTAAGGAAAATATCGTTGCAGATGCTTTATCGCGAAGGTATGCTCTTTTAAATTATTTGGATGTTAAGTTACTTGGTTTTGCTTATTTAAAGGAATTATATGCTGATGATTCTGATTTTGGAGAAGTTTACAAGTTATGTGTGCAAGGTGCGTATGACAGGTACTATCAGCAAGATGGATTCCTATTTCGAGAAAATAAGTTGTGCATACCCCAAGGATCAACTAGAAATTTGCTGGTTCATGAAGCACATAGTGGGGGTTTAATGGGACATTTTGGTATTGCCAAAACTTTGGCCGTTCTTCAAGAACACTTTTATTGGCCAAAGATGAAACGAGATGTGGCTAAAGTGTGCAATCGCTATATTGTTTGCAAGAAGGCGAAATCAAGGGTCCAGCCACATGGACTCTATACTCCATTACCGATTCCAGAAATGCCATGGATGGATATTTCTATGGACTTTGTTTTGGGTCTTTCTAGAACAAAGAATGGCAAAGATTCTGTGTTTGTTGTAGTTGATCGGTTTTCAAAAATGGCTCATTTCATTGCATGTAACAAAACTGACGATGCTTTAAATGTTGCCAATCTATTTTTAGGGAGATTGTATGATTGCATGGAATTCCAAGAACCATTGTTTCGGATCGAGACATTAAATTTCTCAGCCACTTTTGGAGGACTTTATGGGGAAAGATTGGAACTAAGCTATTATTTTCCACAACAAGTCATCCCCAAACTGATGGCCAAACAGAGGTTGTTAATAGAGTTCTGTCAACACTATTGCGGGCCATTATACGTAAGAATTTAAAAACTTGGAAGGAGTGTCTACCTCACATTGAATTTGCATACAATCGATCGGTACATTCAGCTACCAAGTTTTCACCATTTGAGGTAGTGTATGGATTTAATCCCTTAACTCCATTGGATTTATTGCCTTTACCTTTTGATAAATTGGTGCATGTAGATGGAAAGAAAAAGGCAGATTTTGTGAAACAATTACATCAGCGAGTTAGGGATAATATTGAACGAAGAACGGAGCAATATGCACATCAAGTTAATAAGGGCCGTAAACGAGTAATATTTGAACCTGGTGATTGGGTTTGGATTCACATGCGCAAGGAGAGATTTCCCGTTCAAAGGCGATCCAAACTATTACCACGAGGAGATGGACCTTTTCAAGTCTTGGAGAGAATTAATGATAACGCTTATAAGTTAGATTTACCTGGTGAGTATGGGGTTAGTGCTACTTTTAATGTTGCTGATTTATCTCTTTTCGATGTAGGTGACGATTTGGGAGCAAATCGCCTCGAAGAGGGGGGGAATGATGCAACCTTAGCCCGGGAAATTACTATCGAATCCATTGAGCTGCCACGAGGTCCAATAACTCAATCACGAGCTAAGAGATTTCGAAATGCAATAGCAAGCTATGTGGAACGAGCTTGGGAAGAGGGAGTGGCCGGATTTGATAGTCGTGCTTCAAACCGTTCAAAAGGCGTTACTTGCAATTTATTGCAAGCTGAATTTGTTTCTTTTAATTAACTTGTTTTAGTTTAATAAATAAGTTGCTGATCAATTAATTTAACTTATCTTAAAGTTTTAATACATGAGTTAGTTATTGAACTTTATTAAATAAGATGCTTCTTAATTGATCTAGTTCCTAGGATTATTTATTGATGCATAAATTAAGTTCTTTAAATTATGCTTCTTTAATTAAACTAGTTGCTGGAATAATTATTGCATATATGTTTTAGTTCATTTATTTAAGTAAGTTTAATATGTGTTATGATTAATAAGTGTTTTAATGTGTTTAATAAACTCATTTTAATGTGTTTATTGCAGGTGACTTTTTAGCTTATAGTGGTTACAATTCAAGGCTGTTACACATTTAATAAGTGGCTGTTCAAGTTCTTTTGAGTTACAATTAAAGGGGCTGTTAAAAAAAGGAGCTTAAAGATCATTAAAAGGAGTTTTTAAAGCGCATTTTATGCCCTTTAAAATTCAGCAGCAACTCTTCCACTTCCAGCCGTTTTTGGAGCTTTTAAGAGAAATTAATCAAGCCTTTGAATGTCATTAAGGAGCTGGTAAGAGATGGTGTCTATTCAACTAGCCAAGGACAACTCAAGAGTCACTTTCTAAGCCATTAAAGACATTCAAATCAGCTGAATTAAAGTGATTTTATGGAAGGAGTTATTTGGTTCAAAGAATAAGAAAAGACATCATTTTTTTATGGCACATTAAGTGGATGTTTTTGACCATTCGGTTACCTTGTTCTAGAATTATAAATAGATGTAATCAGCCATAGAGGGAACAACTTTTTGCTGAATATAGATGAAATATTTGAATTGTGAGCTATCCAATTCTCTTTGTTCTTTCGGAATTGATTTGACTTATCAAGCATAGCTTGTGGCGTCCATCTTTTCATTGTTGCTGAACTTATCACCTTTGGTGTGGCGTTCAATATACCTTTGGTTCCTATCATAGTTTATAGTGGGTCAAGGTTCCTTTCCTGTTTCCTTTAACTAAAAACACCTAAAGACCATTTTGAGATTCGGGTCAACAATTCGTTATTGTTGGTTCATTTTCGGTCTTAGCCAATTAATTTGTTATTGTTTCCTCGTTATTTTGTTTATTACCTTTGTTTGAAGCCATTATCTCTATTTTGTTTCATTTTAAAACCGAAACGAATCCATCCTTACTCAATTCACGATTGGGCAACACATACGACTCAAAACATCACGAGATGAGTTCGTATCAAAGGACAAATACAAAAGACAGAGAGAAAAGAGGCTAGTAGTGAAAAAAGTCAAAATCTAAATAGCCCAAAGGTGAGTGAATCCGCAAGTGGTAAAATGAGAGTGAAAAATTTGATGGCAACAAAAAAAGATGTGCGGAGAGCCCTACTTAATAAACAGCCTTGTATCCTTGTGAGGTTTAGGCAAAACTATTTATCTTTAGCTAACATTAACGAAAATTTGCCTAGTGTGTTTCAATGTTTTTTGCAGGATTATGAGGATGTTTTTAGTAAGACCCCTAAAGGTTTACCACCTTTACGTGGGATAGAACACTTCCATTGGCCACATATGAAAGATAACTTTCAACTTCAATACCTTTTCGATGAAAGACGCTTTCATACGATCAACATAGGCAAGGTTGAAGATGAAATCACACTACATGAGCCTGAATGATACGGGGTTGCGCGCGGACCAAGATCGAGTTGCCAAGTCACGGGAAACTCCTACGAAAGCTCTAAACGAACAGATCTGAAAATTAAAACAAATAACAAGATTAAACTAATCAGACCTGAAATTAAATCCCCAAATTCAATTAAAGGAGCAGCAAGAAACAAAGAAATAGAATAGATGAAGCAAACGAAATTGGAAGTATAGAAAGATTGCGAATCGGTCAACAAATTGATTCGACCAAGAATGCCCAATTTCCAGCAATCAATTGATTCCCAAATTGAAAGAAATCCAATCGGCCAAACCCTAGGAATTGGGGATTTTTGGGTTCGAATGAGTGCTGCCAATAGGAGAACAACTTAAACGATGAGATCTTGAGTTTAATCAATGCTGGAAAACAAACAAGAACAGCAAAATATTAGATGAGAAATCGGCACAAGTATAAGCAAAGAAAAGTAAAGAAAGAAATCGAAAACAGCAAGAATTAAAGGATAAGTCCTAAAGATCCTTGAAATCTCGAAAGATTTCACAAATCTCTTCAAACGGCTCTAATCTCCCCTCCAAAGAATATCGATGGCAAGAAGAAGGTTGAAGATGGCTCCCACAATCAAAAGATTGTTAAAACAACTTCTAAAGAAAACTCAAGAGAGAATTCTTGGAGAAAACCCCAAAGAAAATTCTGCACTCAACAAATTTGAAATTTGATAGAAAAAAATAATAATAAGATGTTTACAAAGGGTGGCCGGCCAATGCTTATATAGGCCTCCAACAAATCCTAATCTAATTAGAAAACTTAAAAATTTAAACTTAATTAAAAAACAAAGGAAAATTCGGCCATGCATCCTATTGGGCTGTTTTGGGCCGAATTTAACATGTGATATTCCTAAAACTTAAAATATTAACTTAAACAACTAAAATGTTTACAAATTGGGCCCTTTGACATTTTGGCCTGATTTTCAACTAAATATGTATGGATTTCTTGATTGGGCTGGGAATTTGCTTATTGGGCCTCGCCTTTAAGAATTTGGGCTTGTGATCTATCTCCTACCGAAATTGGGTCGTTGACGCTCGAAATGGAGATCCAACGCGCTTTGGCTGTAAGATTCGGTTTCTTGGACCAAGATTTCCAAGATTTGAAATCTTGATTTTCTTGATTCTTGAAATCGCTCCGAACAGCAAAATTGGGCCAAGATTCGATTTCTTGATTTTCTTGAAAACAAGAAAGTGAATCTTGATTTTCTTGATTTGAGCCCATCACCTTCTTAAGCTTGGGTTGGGCCTTTGTGACTCGTATCACTGAAGGTAAGCGAGCTAAGGAATTTTTAGCAACTGAGTCCCGTGCAGATTTGAAAATTATTGATAAAACTTTTGGTGACTTAGTTCTTAAAAGATCCCTTCATTTTAATCCGATTAATTGTTATTCTTCGATTGTGGTTGATAAAGTCATTACGACAGGAAGTGTGAGTTGTTATTCTCTTGATTGGCCTTATGTAAAATCCTCGAATTTGTGCAAATCTGTTGTGGTGAATAAGGTAACAAAATTTGCCAAGTTTGTTTTTAATTTATATTCGTGCCTTAAACAGTTTATGTGGTTGTACATGAAGTTTGAGTTCCATTTGACAAAGGTTAACTCAACAACGGAGCTTCGAATACACTATGCCCCTGATGAGCGAAGGATTGTTTTAAATGAAAAAGGTAAAATCGACCCTTATTCTTCTGCTTATCAAGGTAAGATGCTTGAAACCTTTGAAACACTTTTGTACTCCTCGGATAGTGATAAAGATCGTGTTGATGAACACTTAGATCGAAACGTGCTTGACTGTCCTATTTTATTTATTGATGATTTATCTGTTTTGATGGTTGATAAAAAGATTATTATTTTTGATAATGCATGTGTGAGTGAATCTATAGACCGTCGATTAATACATGGTATGATTATGCAACTCTGTGAACCATGTGAATCTTTTCAAATACCTACTTGTGACGATTATGTTTACCATTTGATTTATTACTCGCAATTTATTCATGGTTTGTGGGACAAATTTGAGACGACTGAATGCCTTAAAACATGTCCATCTTTGTTTCGAATATTTGACGAGGCAGTGGCGAGTAAATTAGATTGTTTGCATGGTAATCTGAATCTGTCCATTCACATGCGTTATACCTGTTCTGTTATGCTTATGATTGGACTACAAGCTTGTTTCCGTTGCTATTTACTATCTCATGGCTATTCCTTTCAGTGGACTCAATTGCCATTAGTCCCGTTCGATAGAGGAAAGTCGAGTTCATTTGATTTTTTAGATTCGAGGACGAATCTTTTTGAGGAAGGGGGGAATGATACGAGTCACAAAGGCCCAACCCAAGCTCAAGAAGGTGATGGGCTCAAATCAAGAAAATCAAGATTCACTTTCTTGTTTTCAAGAAAGTCAAGAAACCAAATCTTGGCCCAATTTTGCTGTTTGGAGCGATTTCAAGAATCAAGAAAATCAAGATTTCAAATCTTGGAAATCTTGGTCCAAGAAACTGAATCTTGCAGCCAAAGCGCATTGGATCTCCGTTACGAGCATCAACGACCCAATTTCAGTAGGAGATGGATCACGAACCCAAATTCTTGAAGGCGAGGCCCAATAACCAAATTCCAGCCCAATCAAGAAATTCCTTCATACTTAGTTGAAAATCAGGCCAAAATGTCAAAGGGCCCAATTTATAAACATTTTAATTGTTTAATTTATTTTTTTAAGCTGTAGGAACATCCATGTAAAATTCGGCCCAAAAACAGCCCATATAATGCTTGGCCGAATTTCCCTTTATTTATTCTATTAATTAGGTTTAATTTTATTAGTTACTTGTTAGATTAGGATTACTTGAGGCCTATTTAAAGGCATGGCCAGCCACCCCTTGTATATAACACTTAGATTTATTCTTAAATTTTAGATTTGTTGAGAGCAGAATTTTCTTTGAGTTTTTCTCCAAGATTTCTCTCTTGAGTTTTCTTTAGAAGTTGTTTTAACAATCTTTTGATTGTGGGAGCCATCTTCAACCTTCTTCTTGTCATCGATATTCTTTGGAGGGGAGATTAGAGCCGTTTGAAGGAATTTATGAATTCTTTTGGGAATTCAACGGTTCTTAGGACTTTTCTTTATTTCTTGCTGTTTCGATTTGTTTCTTTATTCCTACTTGTGCCGATTCATTATCTAATCTTTTTTTTGCTGTTCTTGCTTGTTATTCAGCTTTGTTTAACTCCAAGATCCTTCCATTTAATCGGTCTACTTTTGGGCAGTAAAGTTTCGAATCAAAATCCCTAAATCCTAGTGATGCAACCTTAGCCCGGGAAATTACTACCGAATCCATTGAGCTGCCACGAGGACCAATAACTCGATCATGAGCTAAGAGATTTCGAAATGCAATAGCAAGCTATGTGGAACAAGCTTGGGAAGAGGGAGTGGCCGGATTTGATAGTCGTGCTTCAAACCGTTCAAAAGGCGTTACTTGCAATTTATAGCAAGCTGAATTTGTTTCTTTTAATTAACTTGTTTTAGTTTAATAAATAAGTTGCCGATCAATTAATTTAACTTATCTTAAAGTTTTAATACATGAGTTAGTTATTGAACTTTATTAAATAAGATGCTTCTTAATTGATCTAGTTCCTAGGATTATTATTGATGCATAAATTAAGTTCTTTAAATTATGCTTCTTTAATTAAACTAGTTGCTGGAATAATTATTGCATATATGTTTTAGTTCATTTATTTAAGTAAGTTTAATATGTGTTATTGATTAATAAGTGTTTTAATGTGTTTAATAAACTCATTTTAATGTGTTTATTGCAGGTGACTTTTTAGCTTATAGTGGTTACAATTCAAGGCTGTTACACATTTAATAAGTGGCTGTTCAAGTTCTTTTGAGTTACAATTAAAGGGGCTGTTAAAAAAAGGAGCTTAAAGATCATTAAAAGGAGTTTTTAAAGAGCATTTTATGCCCTTTAAAATTCAGCAGCAACTCTTCCACTTCCAGCCTTTTTTGGAGCTTTTAAGAGAAATTAATCAAGCCTTTGAATGTCATTAAGGAGCTGGTAAGAGATGGTGTCTATTCAACTAGCCAAGGACAACTCAAGAGTCATTTTCTAAGCCATTAAAGACATTCAAATCAGCTGAATTAAAGTGATTTTATGGAAGGAGTTATTTGGTTCAAAGAATAAGAAAAGACATCAGTTTTTTATGGCACATTAAGTGGATGTTTTTGACCATTCGGTTACCTTGTTCTAGCATTATAAATAGATGTAATCAGCCATAAAGGGAACAACTTTTTGCTGAATATAGATGAAATATTTGAATTGTGAGCTATCCAATTCTCTTTGTTCTTTCGGAATTGATTTGACTTATCAAGCATAGCTTGTGGCGTTCAATATACCTTTGGTTCCTATCATAGTTGATAGTGGGTCAAGGTTCCTTTCCTGTTTCCTTTAACCGAAAACACCTAAAGACCATTTTGAGATTCGGGTCAACAATTCGTTATTGTTGGTTCATTTTCGGTCTTAGCCAATTAATTTGTTATTGTTTCCTCTTTATTTTGTTTATTACCTTTGTTTGAAGCCACTATCTCTAGTTTGTTTCATTTTAAAACCGAAACGAATCCATCCTTACTCAATTCACGATTGGGCAACACATACGACTCAAAACATCACGAGACGAGTTCGTATCAAATTGGTATCAGAGCTAGCGAATTTGGAGTAAGAATCGACATTGTCGGCAATACGGTATAGTAGTTTTTTCAAAAAAAATTTCAAAAAAAATTCAGAAAAAAATTCAAAAAAAAAATTTTGGTTTCCATTCAAACTCAAGAGATTGGATATCAAGTTGAAAAAAAAATTCGTGAAAAAAAAAATTTTCGTGAAAAAAAGAAGAAGCTAGTTTTGAAATTTTGTTATTGTTTGCTGCCCAAATTATAGTTATTACTACCTTCTACTATTTCGCCACATCCAACCTTTCATTTCTTGATTCAAGCCTACTTTCCTTTGTCCTACAATATTCTTACCAAGCCCAAACATCAAGGTTGTAAGCCGACCCACAACAACTGCTTTTTAAGTTTAAATAATTCCTAAGAACTTAGAGAGGAGGAGTGAGTGGAAAGAGGCAAGAGAGTGGTGAGTTTATTCGAGAGTATAAAAGCCAAGGAAGTGAGATTTCTTTGTGAGTGGATAGTGAGATTCTTTGTTGTGAGTTCATTTTAAAAAAAATATGTCACGAAGTCCGGAAAGAAATCAAAATGTGGAAGGAGGGTTCCGTCCCGTAAGAAATGTTGGAGGAGGAGTGCCAGATCTTACCCTTCAAGCAATTATGCGAGAGATGGAGCGATTATTTGATAGAAAACTTGAACCAATTGAAGATCGATTATTCGAGTCGAGAGACGAGAACAACGTGAGATGACTTCGGAAGATGCAAGACAAGAGTGAGAACGTCCAATTCAAGATCCTTATGAAGCAAGTGGACAAGAAAGTGATCACTCATCTGCCCAAAGTGTACGACGTCGAGGCCGTCAACGACAACGAGGTCCTAGAGATCGTGAACGACCAGATGACAATCTTAAGAATATCAAGATGACAATTCCACCATTCCAAGGTAAGAATGACCCTGAAGCTTATTTGGAGTGGGAAAAGAAGATTGAGCTTGTTTTTTATTGCCACAACTATTCGGAGAGTAAAAAGGTGAAACTCGCGGCAATTGAGTTTTCTGATTATGCCATAGTGTGGTGGGACCAGCTTGTAACTAGTCGACGACGAAATGGTGAAAGACCCATCTCTACTTGGGGAGAAATGAAATTAGTCATGCGGAAAAGATTTATTCCATCATACTACCATCGAAATCTTTATCAACGACTTCAAAACCTTACTCAAGGAAATAGAAGTGTTGAAAATTATTATAAGGAGATGGAGATAGCGATGATTCGAGCTGATATCGAGGAGGATCGAGAGGCAACCATGGCTAGGTTCATTGCGGGTTTAAACCGTGACATTGCCAACATAGTTGAACTACAACACTATGTTGAAGTGATGGACATGGTTCACATGGCGATTAAGGTTGAAAAGCAACTTAAGCGAAAAGGAGTTAGTAGACCCTATGCCAATTCTTCAACCAACAAATGGAATCAAGGAGTCAACAAACCCCCTGTTAGAACAAAAGAGCCGACTGTAGCAACTAAATTAAATCAACCCATTGGAGAGACAAGTCGAAATAAAAATGAGCAAGCGCCAAATCGCACGAGAGACATAAGATGTTTCAAGTGTCAAGGCCGAGGGCACATAGCTAGTCAATGTCCCAATCGATGAATTATGGTGATAAGAGCTGATGGAGAAGTTGAGTCGGAGGAAGAGGATGAAAATGAACCTGAAATGCCATCCGATGATGAAGATTTAGAGTTACCTGTTGAAGGAGAAATTCTTGTGGTGAAGCGTAGCCTCAGTATTCAAAGCGTTGAAACTGATCAACAAAGGGAGAATATTTTTCACACTCGATGCCACATTCAAGGCAAGGTATGTAGTATGATCATTGATGGTGGTAGCTGTACTAATGTAGCTAGTATTATGTTGGTGGAAAAGCTAGGTTTGGCTACAACTAAACATCCAACTCAATACAAGTTGCAATGGCTAAATGATGGAGGTGAGCTGAAAGTAACAAAACAAGCTGTGGTGGCATTTTCTATTGGAAAGTACCAAGATGAAGTGGTGTGCGATGTAGTTCCTATGCACGCGGGACATCTACTTTTGGGACGTCCATGGCAGTTTGATAGGCGCGTGATCTATGATGGTTATACAAATCGCTATACATTCAAGCATCGAGGCAAGAATGTAACTTTAGCGCCATTGACTCCAAAGCAAGTGTACCAAGATCAATTGAAGTTGAAGGAAAAGATTGAAAAAGAGAGAGACAAGAAAAATGAAAAAAAGAAAGAAAAAATTGAGGGAGTGGAGGTAAGAGGGAGTGGAGGTAAAAGTACGAGAGGAACAAGAAAGTCAAAAAGAAATTGAGAGTGGTAAAATGAGCGTATTTGCGAGAGAAAAAGAGATAAGAAAATCATTGTTGTTGCATCAACCCGTACTTGTACTTATGTACAAGGAATGCTTATTTGATGCTAACGAACTTGATAATTCTTTACCTTTGTCTATTGTTTCTTTGCTTCAGGAATTCAAAGACGTTTTCCCGGAAGATGTGCCAAGTGGATTGCCTCCTTTTCGAGGTATTGAACACCAAATAGACTTTATTCCCGGAGCTACAATTCCAAATCGACCAGCTTATCGAAGCAACCCAGAGGAAACTAAAGAGTTGCAACGACAAGTGGCAGAATTAATGGAAAAAGGCTATATACGGGAGAGTTTAAGTCCGTGTGCGGTTCCCGTTCTGTTGGTGCCTAAAAAAGATGGTTCATGGAGGATGTGCGTAGATTACCGAGCTATCAACAAAATTACCGTCAAATACCGACATCCCATTCCTAGACTTGATGATATGTTAGACGAGCTTAATGGAGCAAAATTGTTCTCTAAGATTGATCTAAAAAGCGGGTATCATCAAATTCGTATGCGGGAGGGGGACGAGTGGAAGACTGCGTTTAAGACTAAATACGGTTTGTATGAGTGGTTAGTGATGCCTTTTGGCCTCACCAATGCACCGAGTACTTTCATGAGGTTGATGAACCACGTTTTGAGGTCATTCATTGGTTGTTTTTGCGTAGTTTATTTTGATGATATTTTAATTTACAGCAAATCATTAACTGAACATCTTGAACATTTGCATGCTATTTTGAAGGTTTTACGAAAGGAAGTATAGTATGCAAACCTTAAGAAATGTAACTTTTGTACTGACAAAGTTGTTTTTCTAGGTTTTGTTGTAAGTGCGAATGGATTAGAGGTGGACCAAGAGAAGATTAAAGCAATACAAGAATGGCCACGACCGAATAACATCAGCCAAGTTAGAAGCTTTCATGGCCTTGCAAGCTTCTATAGGAGGTTTGTACCGAATTTTAGCACCCTTGCTGCCCCATTAACCGGTATTATCAAAAAAATTCACCTTTTATTTGGTCTGATGAACAAGAATCTGCTTTTGTTAAAATCAAAGATTGCTTGACTAATGCTCCACTTTTATGTTTGCCGAATTTTAACAAAATTTTCGAGGTAGAATGTGATGCTTCTGGAATAGGAATAGGTGCGGTTTTAACGCAAGATGGGCGACCGGTGGCTTATTTTAGCGAGAAACTTAATAGAGCTACGCTCAATTATCCCACATATGACAAAGAAATGTACGCATTGATACGTGCATTAGAAACATGGCAGCATTACCTTTGGCCTAAGGAGTTCGTTATACACACGGACCATGAGGCTTTGAAGCATTTGAGAGGGCAAACTAAGCTTAACAAACGACATGCAAAATGGGTAGAATTCTTAGAGTCCTTTCCATATGTGATTAAGTATAAGCACCGTATGACAGGTACTGATATGACCCTGGTCAAGGATGCCCTTGACCTCAGCTTGAATTCAGCTCCTCAAGCTCCATTTAGCTTGGTTCAGCTCACCGAATTTTATTTTAGCTCACATGAGCTTAATTCAGCTCGTTTGAGCTTGGTTTAAATTCAATTCAGCTCATTATTAGCTCTTTAGCTAAATTAACTTTATTTGCTGGAGTTTTAGACCATTTAAATAAGCATGTAAATAAGTTTCATTACAGCTTTTAAATATGTCTTAATTTATTACAAGTGTTTAATATGTCTTGATTTGGCTGAATTAAAGGTGTCTAGATGTCATTTAATTTGTCTAAATTATTACATGTTTTAAATTAGTCCAGCCGAATTTATGTGTTATGATTTGTTAATATTTAAGTTGTCTCAATGTTATTTAGGATGTTCACATTATACTTTAATTTAGTTCAGCTGAATTTGCTTGAAATTAATTTGTTCATGTTTCATGTAGGTACAGCCGAATGTGGAGATTCATTCAAGCTAGGTGCATGAACGTCTACTTACAATGCATGATGTGGGAACACAATTAAAGATGATTCATGAATGGGCTGGTTCAATGAACGTAAGGATGATGCATGAATGAGTTAATACAATGAATGGAAGAATGCATGAATATTCACTTACATGCATCGGTTGCTGTCCATTGATCTCCTAAGTACCTATTCGGCCAAAAGGCATCTCTTGGAGTGTCCATTCACACCTTGGCCGAACCTAGACATGTCCATTGCTCTCCCATACATTCACCAAGCCTTCAAGTTTATTTCCTTAGCCATGAAGCTGCCCATTGAAGTTCCATTCAGCCGAATTTGGACATAGCCTTTAAAGATACATTTCTAGATTAGTTTTACACATTTAAAGCCGAATTACTTAGTCTTTAAGCTTGTTTAGTATGACTATTCAGCTATCACCTGAACTCTATAAATAGTTCATTTCTCTTTGTAAAAAGGTTACAGAATTTGATCAATTAAACTTAATAGAACTTTTGTTCTTGTGAGGTTACCTCCTCTCTTCTTTCGTTCGAGTCTCGAAGCGACTTATCTAGCTTGCTAGTGGTGTCAATCCGAACTCCATTGAACTTATCACCGAATCGGTGTGGCGTTCAACCATCTTCCTATACCTTTGGTTCTTACCTCCATATAGGTAACGGGTCAAGGTCCGCTTCTATCCTTCATCAAAATTCACCTTAAGCAATATAAGACTCGGGGCAATACTTTACATAGTATTGAATCGTTCTTAATACTTAAGTTCATTTTTTTCATCTCCATCCTATTTATTAAATATAAACTTTATTTTTTTTATTAAACCGAACCTACAAAATATCCGAATTTAGCCTATCTTTTGAACCCTTTTAAAAGTCTTCCGCTTAAACTGAAAACAATCTTCATCTTAAAACAATTTCGAACGAACTTCTCGTTGACGATCGGGCAATCAAGTGAATCGACTCAATCAACCGAGCCGAATCACATCATTTGGTATCAGAGCTACTAAAACGAGGAGCGCCGACGTTCGTAATAAGGCCGCAAGTAGGTTCGAAACGTGAAAAAAAAATCAAAAAAAAAAAAAGTTTGAGTTGTAATTTAAATTTTTTTTTTCCTTGTATTTAGCTTACTATTATATTGGAGTAACAAAAAAAAAATCGAAAAAAATTCGAAAAAAAAATTTGATTGAAAAAAAAAATTCAAAAAAAAGTGAAAAAAAATCCAGCAAAAAAAAAAGGGTGACCAAAAAAAATCAAGTTAAAAAAAAGTGAAAAGTCTTGCGAGTTTTTTATTTTTTTTCCCTCTTATTTGCTCCAATCATCAAGTTTCCCTTCCTACCATTATTTACCCATCCCAACGCCACACTTAGCCTTGATTTTATTTTGTTTAGCCTACCCTACACCCACATCATTCCTTTGTAACCTATTTTGAAACCGACCCTCAAGTAGCAAATTAAGTCTATCGAGACGAATTACGAAATTGTGAGACGAGGTCGAGAGGTAAAAGGCACGTGTGTTTTACATCAAAGAAAAAGCCTAGAAGAGTGTAAACACGAGTGTGAGTGAAAATCATTATTTCTTTGTGAGAGATTGGTGAGGATTTTGAATTGGTGAGGTTCATTTACTATTTATTCTATCTTTCGATTTTCTAACGTTTTCTTGAATCATGTCTCAAGAAGAATTCTCTACCGATGAATTTCAATACTTGGTGAACGAGATGGGCCGAATATTGGAGGAAAAACTAAGCCCATTAAAAAGACGTTTGGACCGAGTGGAGGAAAAAGCCCGACGGAAGCAAACTACACCGAGTCGAGAAATAGAGTTAAGTGCATCACGACGACATTATTCGAGAAGAGACACATATCAAGACTCCTATTCAACAAGGCTTTCGAGACCGCGAGAAGAAAACTTCGAGTCAAAAATCACTCGAGATGAGCGAGAAAGGACGAGCTATTCCTCGTATGCTTCAAAGAAGTCCTTCCCAAAGGATTGTTCTCGAAGAAATGGACGAGAAGCTTATGAAAATATTTTCTCTTTCTTTGAGCCAAATGATTATCTCTTTGATTCTTCGTGTCATCCACACATTGTAGTGAAAAAGAAAAAGAAATCAAAATAGTGAGTGAAAAAGAAAATGAAGATAGTGAGCGAGAACAAGAAAAGGAGAACGAAATTTTAACTAACCCCCGTGATGTTTGTTTTTGTTCTGTTCCTTCTTTTTCAGGTTCCGACAAATCTCTGTGACGAATATCAACTTCAATATCTTCCTAACGAGCGACGTTTTTGCATGACCAAAAAAGGTAAGGATGAAGTTGAAATCAAACCACACGAGCTTGAAGGTAAGCGAGGTAAGGAAGTTTTAAAAACCGAGTCATGGCCATCAAGTTTGAAAGTTGTTGAAAATGACTTTGTTTTAAAAAATTCTCTTATTTTCATTCGATTAATTTCTATTCTTTGAATGTGGTTGATGTTGTTCGGTACGAACGACAAACTAAAGATTTGGTTTTGCATGATGACGGTATTTCACGAAAGGCGATTAAATTCTTCATTTGTGACAATTTTGTGCACCAATTAACGCTTTGTGGAAAATCCATGAATTTGTGCAAGTATGAATTGATGAATGTAAAAAGTTTTCATTGTTTGTCCCTGTGTATGCAAAAATCCCATTGGTTTAACGTGTTTGGTTTAATGAAATTTTTGCTACATTTTGGCATGAATACTAAAAATCAAGTTTTTAAACCCGGAATCTATTTTGGTTCGTTTTATGGGAAAGTCAAGCTTCATCAATTTTGTGTGAACAATTTCTATTGTTTTGATAATTGGGTGTTGAATAAGGAACTGAGGTATGAAAAATTTGATTTCAATTTAAATTCATTCCTTAATCCATTTTTGTGGTTGTATTTGAAGTTCGCATTTCATTTCGTTAAGGTTAATTCAGCCACAGAGATTCGACTAGACTACATTCCCGAGGAGAGAAGATTTATGATGATCGAAAAAGGTAAAAATGATCCTTGTTTTTCCATCCCTCGAGGTAAACAAGGTATGATTTACGATAACTTTAAAATTTCTCTGCCCTATTCGGTTGGTAATAAAATTTTTGTTGAAGAATTGGTTGTTGCAAGGAATTTAAATTGTGATGTGTTTAACTGTTCAGCTTTATTTAAAAATGATCTTTGTTTTACTACTTTTAAAGGTAAGGCTCATGAACTTTTTGAAACATCGTTGTTCTCTTTAGGTGGTGCCAAAGATTGTTTTGTTGATTTGATTCGTTATTCACATATTGGTTATGACTTGTGGAAAACGATTTGAGACATTTGATTGCCTTAGAACATGTTCATTTACGTTTCGAATAATTGACGAGGCATTAACGAGTAAATTAGTTTGTTTGCATGGTTGTGAACATGTTGTTTTGTATCCGTCCACTCCCATGGGATTTTCTTATTCTATTTTGCTTGCATTTGGATTACAAATTTATTTGAAACCATTCTTGTTAACTCATGGTTATTCCTTTCAGTTGTCCCAATTCCAATCCATCCCGTTCGACCGAGGAAAGCTAAGTAAAAGTTGCTGCGATCGAGTGAACCAATGGCTCGACTTGAGGACAAGTCGTTCTAAAGAAGGGGGGAATGATATGACCCTGGTCAAGGATGCCCTTGACCTCAGCTTGAATTCAGCTCCTCAAGCTCCATTTAGCTTGGTTCAGCTCACCGAATTTTATTTTAGCTCACATGAGCTTAATTCAGCTCGTTTGAGCTTGGTTTAAATTCAATTCAGCTCATTATTAGCTCTTTAGCTAAATTAACTTTATTTGCTGGAGTTTTAGACCATTTAAATAAGCATGTAAATAAGTTTCATTACAGCTTTTAAATATGTCTTAATTTATTACAAGTGTTTAATATGTCTTGATTTGGCTGAATTAAAGGTGTCTAGATGTCATTTAATTTGTCTAAATTATTACATGTTTTAAATTAGTCCAGCCGAATTTATGTGTTATGATTTGTTAATATTTAAGTTGTCTCAATGTTATTTAGGATGTTCACATTATACTTTAATTTAGTTCAGCTGAATTTGCTTGAAATTAATTTGTTCATGTTTCATGTAGGTACAGCCGAATGTGGAGATTCATTCAAGCTAGGTGCATGAACGTCTACTTACAATGCATGATGTGGGAACACAATTAAAGATGATTCATGAATGGGCTGGTTCAATGAACGTAAGGATGATGCATGAATGGGTTAATACAATGAATGGAAGAATGCATGAATATTCACTTACATGCATCGGTTGCTGTCCATTGATCTCCTAAGTACCTATTCGGCCAAAAGGCATCTCTTGGAGTGTCCATTCACACCTTGGCCGAATCTAGACATGTCCATTGCTCTCCCATACATTCACCAAGCCTTCAAGTTTATTTCCTTAGCCATGAAGCTGCCCATTGAAGTTCCATTCAGCCGAATTTGGACATAGCCTTTAAAGATACATTTCTAGATTAGTTTTACACATTTAAAGCCGAATTACTTAGTCTTTAAGCTTGTTTAGTATGACTATTAGCTATCACCTGAACTCTATAAATAGTTCATTTCTCTTTGTAAAAAGGTTACAGAATTTGATCAATTAAACTTAATAGAACTTTTGTTCTTGTGAGGTTACCTCCTCTCTTCTTTCGTTCGAGTCTCGAAGCGACTTATCTAGCTTGCTAGTGGTGTCAATCCGAACTCCATTGAACTTATCACCGAATCGGTGTGGCGTTCAACCATCTTCCTATACCTTTGGTTCTTACCTCCATATAGGTAACGGGTCAAGGTCCGCTTCTATCCTTCATCAAAATTCACCTTAAGCAATATAAGACTCGGGGCAATACTTTACATAGTATTGAATCGTTCTTAATACTTAAGTTCATTTTTTTCATCTCCATCCTATTTATTAAATATAAACTTTATTTTTTTTATTAAACCGAACCTACAAAATATCCGAATTTAGCCTATCTTTTGAACCCTTTTAAAAGTCTTCCGCTTAAACTGAAAACAATCTTCATCTTAAAACAATTTCGAACGAACTTCTCGTTGACGATCGGGCAATCAAGTGAATCGACTCAATCAACCGAGCCGGATCACATCAGGTACTATCTGATGTGATCTCAATCGCATCATGTTGTGGCACCACTCGTTGCTATCATTATTGGCCTAAACACGAGGGCCCCAAGTGCAAGATGAAGCTCAATCTCAGCTCAACAAGCTCAATCTTAGTTTTTCCCAGCTCGATTTAGCTCACATGAGCTTAATTTAGCTTACTTTAGCTCGTTTGAGCTTGGCTTAAGTTTATTTCAACTCATTTATTTTAATGTCTGAATAAATTAAGTAATTTATTAATTTAGCTTAAATTACTACAGCTCATAATTATGTTGACTTATTACATGTTTTAAATGTGTCTTGGCCGAATTTAATATGTCTTGTTAAGACTTTATTAAATTTGTCTAATTTAATTTATGTTTAATTAGTGTGTCTAAATTATATTAATGTTTGTTCAGCTAAATTTTATGTGATTTAATTTTGGTTCATGTGTTTTTGTAGGTGAGCTGAATTTGGAGAGTAATTAAACAAGGTTCATGCATGATAGGTTCAATGTATGGGAGTGTGCATGCACAATTGAGGTTCAATGGATGGCATTTAAAGGAGCACATGCATTTGGGACGTTCATGCAAGAGGGAGTTGCTAAAAGTTCATGTATTTGAAGATTCATGGATCATATTTATGGGGGGAAAATACATGGGACGTTTCATGCATGATTCATGCATTTTCAAGATGACCATTCAAGTATTTTAGGCACATTAATGCCTCATTCAGCCAAGGGAGATGTAGGATCATTAAAGAGCTGCACATTCATGGAATTATGGAGATTCTTCAAGGCCAAGGATGCATGAATGCATCAAGTGAAGCATCATGATGGTTCGGCCAATTCATGTACCATCTTCAAGCATGAACTGGATTTTAATGCTATTTGTGTGAACATGTTAAATACCTGTGTGAACAGAATTTAAGTTAGTGTGAACAACATAGATGCCGAATATCAATAGGCATTTTAGGCTTATAAATAGCTTACTTGTTTATTGTAAAAGGTTACAGAATTTGATCAATTAAACTTAATAGAACTTTTGTTCTTGTGAGGTTACCTCCTCTCTTCTTTCGTTCGAGTCTCGAAGCGACTTATCTAGCTTGCTAGTGGTGTCAATCCGAACTCCATTGAACTTATCACCGAATCGGTGTGGCGTTCAACCATATTTTTATACCTTTGGTTCTTACCTCTATATAGGTATTGGGTCAAGGTTCGCTTCTATCCTTCATCAAATTTCACCTTAAGCAATATAAGACTCGGGCAATACTTTTTAGTGTTGAACATTCTTGACGTTTAAGTTTTATTTTCCATCTCCATCAATTACCTTTTTCTAACCTACCTTGTTTCTATTCTAAACCGAATTTATCAACACCAAACCACTCATCTAAACCCTCTCAAAGCTTCCGCAACCCTTAGCCTAAATCACCCAAGTTTGACAACTCCAACTACTCCTCGTAGACGATCGGGCAATTACGTGAAACGACTCAATTAATCTGGGCCGGATCACATCATTTGGTATCAGAGCTACTAAAACAAGGAGTACCGATGTTCGTATTAGGCCGCAAGTAGGTTCGAAACGTGAAAAAAAAATCAAAAAAAAATTTTGAGTTGTAATTTAATTTTTTTTCCCTTGTATTTAGCTTACTATTGTATTGGAGTAACAAAAAAAATCAAAAAAAAATTCGAAAAAAAATTGATTGAAAAAAAAAATTCAAAAAAATAAGTGAAAAAAAAATCGAGCAAAAAAAAAAAGGGTGACCAAAAAAATCAAGTTAAAAAAAAAGTGAAAAGTCTTGCGAGTTTTTATTTTATTTTTCTCTCTTATTTGCTCCGATCATCAAGTTTCCCTTCCTACCATTATTTACCCATCCCAACGCCACACTTAGCCTTGATTTTATTTGTTTAGCCTACCCTACACCCACATCATTCCTTTGTAACCTATTTTGAAACCGACCCTCAAGCAGCAAATTAAGTCTATCGAGACGAATTACGAAATTGTGAGACGAGGTC
This sequence comes from Gossypium hirsutum, assembly GCF_007990345.1. NCBI lineage: Eukaryota > Viridiplantae > Streptophyta > Magnoliopsida > Malvales > Malvaceae > Gossypium > Gossypium hirsutum. The sequence goes on from NC_053448.1 coordinate 19,856,831, forward strand.
GAGAGGTAAAAGGCACGTGTGTTTTACATCAAAGAAAAAGCCTAGAAGAGTGTAAACACGAGTGCGACTGAAAATCATTATTTCTTTGTGAGAGATTGGTGAGGATTTTGAATTGGTGAGGTTCATTTACTATTTATTCTATCTTTCGATTTTCGAACATTTTCTTGAATCATGTCTCAAGAAGAATTCTCTACCGATGAATTTCAATACTTGGTGAACGAGATGGGCCGAATATTGGAGGAAAAACTAAGCCCATTAAAAAAACGTTTGGACCGAGTGGAGGAAAAAGCCGGACGGAAGCAAACTACACCGAGTCGAGAAATAGAGTTAAGTTCATCACGACGACATTATTCGAGAAGAGACACATATCAAGACTCCTATTCAACAAGGCTTTCGAGACCGCGAGAAGAAAACTTCGAGTCAAAAATCACTCGAGATGAGCGAGAAAGGACGAGCTATTCCTCGTATGCTTCAAAGAAGTCCTTCCCAAAGGATTGTTCTCGAAGAAATGGACGAGAAGCTTATGAAAATATTTTCTCTTTCTTTGAGCCAAATGATTATCTCTTTGATTCTTTCGTGTCATCCGCACATTGTAGTGAAAAAGAAAAAGAAATAAAAATAGTGAGTGAAAAAGAAAATGAAGAAAAGAAAATTGAAAAAGAAATTGAGATTGAGAAAAAAATTGAAAAAGAAAAAGATGTTGAAGAAGAAACGAGAGAAAATGAAGATAGTGAGCGAGAACAAGAAAAGGAGAACGAAATTTTAACTAACCCCCGTGATGTTTGTTTTTGTTCTGTTCCTTCTTTTCAGGTTCCGACAAATCTTTGTGACGAATATCAACTTCAATATCTTCCTAACGAGCGACGTTTTTGCATGACCAAAAAAGGTAAGGATGAAGTTGAAATCAAACCACACGAGCTTGAAGGTAAGCGAGGTAAGGAAGTTTTAAAAACCGAGTCATGGCCATCAAGTTTGAAAGTTGTTGAAAATGACTTTGTTTTAAAAAAATTCGCTTATTTTCATTCGATTAATTTCTATTCTTTGAATGTGGTTGATGTTGTTCGGTACGAACGACAAACTAAAGATTTGGTTTTGCATGATGACGGTATTTCACGAAAGGCGATTAAATTCTTCATTTGTGACAATTTTGTGCACCAATTAACGCTTTGTGGAAAATCCATGAATTTGTGCAAGTATGAATTGATGAATGTAAAAAGTTTTAATTGTTTGTCCCTGTGTATGCAAAAATCCCATTGGTTTAACGTGTTTGGTTTAATGAAATTTTTGCTACATTTTGGCATGAATACTCAAAATCAAGTTTTTAAACCCGGAATCTATTTTGGTTCGTTTTATGGGAAAGTCAAGCTTCATCAATTTTGTGTGAACAATTTCTATTGTTTTGATAATGGGGTGTTGAATAAGGAACTGAGGTATGAAAAATTTGATTTCAATTTAAATTCATTCCTTAATCCATTTTTGTGGTTGTATTTGAAGTTCGCATTTCATTTCGTTAAGGTTAATTCAGCCACAGAGATTCGACTAGACTACATTTCCGAGGAGAGAAGGTTCATTTTGGCTAAAAAAGGTAATGTTCTCAACGATCCTAGTTCGCCTATGCCAAAAGGTAAGCAAGGTATGAATGTTGAAAATTTAAAAGCACCTCTGCCTTATTCGATTGTTGATGGAAACCTTGTTGATGATTTGTCCTTTAAAAATGATCTGAATTTTGATGTGGTTACTTGCCATTCTTTGATTGATGATATCATATTTGCGTGGAATGATGGCAAGAAGAATAACGTTTTTGGAAATTGTGATGCTGATGAGTTTGTTATTGAAATAATAAATATTCGGCATTTGCAAGATAAGAAAACATATAAGCCTTTCCATCAGCTTGATTTGAGTAAAAATGTGCACTCATTGATCTTTTATGAGAAACTACTTTGTCTAAACAAGAATGTACGTATGAGATTTGAGATGCATGAATGCTTGAAAACATGCATGTCTTTGATTTGTTTGTTTGATACGAGGATGACATGTAAAATGGTTAGTGCATTTGAATTTGAAGATGGTGTCTCAAATCTGCCTTGCTATATAAATTCTGCATGTTTAAGTAAGATTGATCAAGTGGAACTTAGATTACATGATCATTTGGAGGACTCCTTGATAAATTTTGATTATAAATTTGATTTGATTCTGATGCATCCTTTATTACCAAGTATGGAAAACCATTGTGAACAGGTAAGATCCACTTCTACATTTGATCCCGGCATTGGATTATGCATTCTAATTTTGAATAAGATTCTGAAAAGATCGTTTGAGTTTATAAATTTTAGTGTCACTAATTCGTTCCATTTCTATGTAGGTGACACTTTGGAATGGTTTCCTCCTAAAGAGGGAGGGCATGGAACTAAATCATTTTCTTTTCAAACCATTTGTGGTTCCTGGAGTTTTAAAAACAATACTTTTCGAATCATGAACAAAAGGGCTTGTGATCTCGAAAAATTTTTCGCGAGCAAGTGGCCCGATTTGAGGACAAATCGTCTTCAAGAGGGAGGGTATGATGTGATCTCAATCGCATCATGTTGTGGCACCACTCGTTGCTATCATTATTGGCCTAAACACGAGGGCCCCAAGTGCAAGATGAAGCTCAATCTCAGCTCAACAAGCTCAATCTTAGTTTTTCCCAGCTCGATTTAGCTCACATGAGCTTAATTTAGCTTACTTTAGCTCGTTTGAGCTTGGCTTAAGTTTATTTCAACTCATTTATTTTAATGTCTGAATAAATTAAGTAATTTATTAATTTAGCTTAAATTACTACAGCTCATAATTATGTTGACTTATTACATGTTTTAAATGTGTCTTGGCCGAATTTAATATGTCTTGTTAAGACTTTATTAAATTTGTCTAATTTAATTTATGTTTAATTAGTGTGTCTAAATTATATTAATGTTTGTTCAGCTAAATTTTATGTGATTTAATTTTGGTTCATGTGTTTTTGTAGGTGAGCTGAATTTGGAGAGTAATTAAACAAGGTTCATGCATGATAGGTTCAATGTATGGGAGTGTGCATGCACAATTGAGGTTCAATGGATGGCATTTAAAGGAGCACATGCATTTGGGACGTTCATGCAAGAGGGAGTTGCTAAAAGTTCATGTATTTGAAGATTCATGGATCATATTTATGGGGGGAAAATACATGGGACGTTTCATGCATGATTCATGCATTTTCAAGATGACCATTCAAGTATTTTAGGCACATTAATGCCTCATTCAGCCAAGGGAGATGTAGGATCATTAAAGAGCTGCACATTCATGGAATTATGGAGATTCTTCAAGGCCAAGGATGCATGAATGCATCAAGTGAAGCATCATGATGGTTCGGCCAATTCATGTACCATCTTCAAGCATGAACTGGATTTTAATGCTATTTGTGTGAACATGTTAAATACCTGTGTGAACAGAATTTAAGTTAGTGTGAACAACATAGATGCCGAATATCAATAGGCATTTTAGGCTTATAAATAGCTTACTTGTTTATTGTAAAAGGTTACAGAATTTGATCAATTAAACTTAATAGAACTTTTGTTCTTGTGAGGTTACCTCCTCTCTTCTTTCGTTCGAGTCTCGAAGCGACTTATCTAGCTTGCTAGTGGTGTCAATCCGAACTCCATTGAACTTATCACCGAATCGGTGTGGCGTTCAACCATATTTTTATACCTTTGGTTCTTACCTCTATATAGGTATTGGGTCAAGGTTCGCTTCTATCCTTCATCAAATTTCACCTTAAGCAATATAAGACTCGGGCAATACTTTTTAGTGTTGAACATTCTTGACGTTTAAGTTTTATTTTCCATCTCCATCAATTACCTTTTTCTAACCAACCTTGTTTCTATTCTAAACCGAATTTATCAACACCAAACCACTCATCTAAACCCTCTCAAAGCTTCCGCAACCCTTAGCCTAAATCACCCAAGTTTGACAACTCCAACTACTCCTCGTAGACGATCGGGCAATTATGTGAAACGACTCAATTAATCTGGGCCGGATCACATCACTATCTGATGTGATCCGGCCCAGGTTAATCGAGTCGTTTCACAAAGTTGCACGATCGTCTACGAGGAGTAGTTGGAGTTGTCAAAATTGGGTGATTTAGGCTAAGGGTTGCGGAAGCTTTGAGAGGGTTTAGATGAGTGGTTTGGTGTTGATAAATTCGGTTTAGAATAGAAACAAGGTAGTTTAGAAAAAGGTAATTGATGGAGATGGAAAATAAAACTTAAACGTCAAGAATGTTCAATACTAAAAAGTATTGCCCGAGTCTTATATTGCTTAAGGTGAAATTTGATGAAGGATAGAAGCGAACCTTGACCCAATACCTATATAGAGGTAAGAACCAAAGGTATAAAAATATGGTTGAACGCCACACCGGTTTGGTGATAAGTTCAATTGAGTTTGGATGGACGCCACTAGCAAGCTAGATAAGTCGCTTCGAGACTCGAACGAAAGAAGAGAGGAGGTAACCTCACAAGAACAAAAGTTCTATTAAGTTTAATAATCAAATTCTGTAACCTTTTTACAAAGAGAAAAGAACTATTTATAGATTACATTAGATAGCCAAATAGACTAAGTAAATTCGGCTTTAATTGAATTAAACTAATCTAGAAATGTATCTTTAAAGGCTATGTCCAAATTCAGCTGAATGGTACTTCAATGGGCAGCTTCATGGCTAAGGAAATGAACTTGAAGGCTTGGTGAATGTATGGGAGGGCAATGGACATGTCTAGGTTCGGCCAAGGTGTGAATGGACACTCCAAGAGATGCCTTTTGGCCGAATAGGTACTTAGGAGATCAATGGACAGCAACCGATGCATGTAAGTGAACATTCATGCATTCTTCCATTCATTGTATTAAATCATTCATGCATCATCCTTACGTTCATTGAACCAGCCCATTCATGAATCATCTTTAATTGTGTTCCCACATCATGCATTGTAAGTAGACGTTCATGCACCTAGCTTGAATGAATCTCCACATTCGGCTGTACCTACATGAAACATGAACAAATTAATTAAAATAGATATATTAATTAACACATAAATTTAAAATAGACAAAAATAAAGTCTTAAGCTAAACATATTAAATTCGGCTAAGACAACTTTAAAAACATGAAATAAATCAAAACATAATTATGAGCTGTAATAACTTAAACTAAGTTAATAAAATACTTTAATTATTCAACCAATAAAATAAATGAGCTGAATTGTAGCTAAATTGAGCTCGATTGAGCTGAAATGAGCTCAATTGAGCTGGTCGGAGTTGAAACGAGCTAGAAAAGCTAAAATGGAGCTGAAATTAGCTTGCACTAAGGTGCATGGTTTCTTCAAGGAGTTGGATCGAGCTTCCTCATCTTCAACAAGCTGATTCTCCTTCCAAAACTTGAACTACAAAGCTGAAATAATTTCATGAAATCGCTTGGACCTAGCTCGGGTCATTGGTCCCTTTGGAAGCTCGAGGGAATCAAGACGAGGACTTGATGGGGCTTGGGGCGTGGTCACATCATCCCCCCTTCTTCAAAACGACTTGTCCTCAAGTCGATCTGTTTATTCTCTAGAAAATAATCCGTCTTTTGCAACTCTCCTTGAATGAATGGAACAATTAGTCGTTCATAAGCCTTTGCAAAAGAACTCACAATATTCGGCATTAGAGATGGCAAATGAATCAATGAAAATAGACAACCATTAATCATCAAGAAATGATCAGAACAACTATGTGGATCATGCATGGTCATAACAAGACAAATATGAGTTATGTAAAAAGGCAAACTTAAAACATCATTCTTACAATCATATGGACAAAACTCCTTCCATATCCATAACTCATCAAATGGTCGAGACAAAGACAAATATGTTTTTAAGCATTCAAACCTTTCAATTTGCTTCCACAAGTCATTGTTCAAGTAAATGGAATGCGAGTAATGGAACAAGAAATTTAAATCTTCATCACAAACACACAAATGAAAAGTTTCATATGATTCATGATTTCGCATGTTTGGCACTCGCAATTGTCGTTTGGTTATGTTCTCAACAATGAATTCATCACATTTTCCAAAGAGAAAAATCGTCTTATCATTACTCAAAATGGATTTATCATCATCAAGCAAAATCAAATAATTAACCACAACAGGATTCAAACGATTTTCAGCAATCAAGGTGTCTTCAAAAATTTTAGTTACATTCGACTTAAGAGAAGATGGTCGCATAACATCAGAATTCATACCTGATTCACCTTTAGGAGTGGAAAATTGAGAATCAATTTTACCTTTTTCAATCAAAGTGAACCTTTTCTCCTTGAGAGGGTATTGAAGTCGAAGCTCATTACACAATCCTTGAAAAACCTGAAACGAAGGGTAAACACAAAGGCAACTTGCACTTTTCGAAGTGTTGGGTTCATAATGCTGAAAGAGGGTAATGTCTCCATAGACGTTGAACTCAAAGGAACAGGCTAAAATACTATTCACGTATTGAACATATGTAACGATACCAGGTTCAAAAACATGAATTGATCTTACCTTTTCAAAATGAAAAATGAATTTCATGGACAGCCACATAAAATGATCAAAGAACAATTTTAAATTATAAACAGAGTCTTTAAATTTCAGAGGCCAAACATCAAACAGACATAAATTTGTCACATAAAATTTAGGATGCTTGAGTTCCGCACATATCAACCTAAAATAATAAATTCCAGGTTTGAACACACGAGTTTGATTACTTACGCCAAAGTGTTTTAGTAAATCAAACATGTCAAACCAAAAGGGTTTTCGTGTCCATAGAAACAAACATTCAAATCTCTTTATATTCATCAAATCAAACTTGCACAAATTCATGGATTTGTCACATGACAATAATGGATGCACAAAATTATCATATTTGAAAAATTGAATCGCTTTTCGTGAAAACTCGACATCATGCAAAACCAAATCTTTAGTTTGTCGTTCGTACCGAACAACATCAACCACATTGAAAGAATAGAAATTAATCGAATGAAAATAAGAGAATTTTTTTAAAACAAAGTCATTTTCAACAACTTTCAAACTTGATGGCCATGACTCGGTTTTTAAAACTTCCTTACCTCGCTTATCTTCAAGCTCGTGTGGTTTGATTTCAACTTCATCCTTACCTTTTTTGGTCATGCAAAAACGTCGCTCGTTAGGAAGATATTGAAGTTGATATTCGTCACAGAGATTTGTCGGAACCTGAAAAGAAGGAACAGAACAAAAACAAACATCACGGGGGTTAGTTAAAATTTCGTTCTCCTTTTCTTGTTCTCGCTCACTATCTTCATTTTCTCTCGTTTCTTCTTCAACATCTTTTTCTTTTTCAATTTTTTTCTCAATCTCAATTTCTTTTTCAATTTTCTTTTCTTCATTTTCTTTTTCACTCACTATTTTGATTTCTTTTTCTTTTTCACTACAATGTGTGGATGACACGAAAGAATCAAAGAGATAATCATTTGGCTCAAAGAAAGAGAAAATATTTTCATAAGCTTCTCGTCCATTTCTTCGAGAACAATCCTTTGGGAAGGACTTCTTTGAAGCATACGAGGAATAGCTCGTCCTTTCTCGCTCATCTCGAGTGATTTTTGACTCGAAGTTTTCTTCTCGCGGTCTCGAAAGCCTTGTTGAATAGGAGTCTTGATATGTGTCTCTTCTCGAATAATGTCGTCGTGATGAACTTAACTCTATTTCTCGACTCGGTGGAGTTTGCTTCCGTCGGGCTTTTTCCTCCACTCGGTCCAAACGTCTTTTTAATGGGATTAGTTTTTCCTCCAATATTCGGCCCATCTCGTTCACCAAGTATTGAAATTCATCGGTAGAGAATTCTTCTTGAGACATGATTCAAGAAAATGTTCGAAAATCGAAAGATAGAATAAATAGTAAATAGACCTTACCAATTCAAAATCCTCACCAATCTCTCACAAAGAAATAATGATTTTCACTCGCACTCGTGTTTACACTCTTCTAGGCTTTTTCTTTGATGTAAAACACACGTGCCTTTTACCTCTCGACCTCGTCTCACAATTTCGTAATTCGTCTCGATAGACTTAATTTGCTGCTTGAGGGTCGGTTTCAAAATAGGTTACAAAGGAATGATGTGGGTGTAGGGTAGGCTAAACAAAATAAAATCAAGGCTAAGTGTGGCGTTGGGATGGGTAAATAATGGTAGGAAGGGAAACTTGATGATTGGAGCAAATAAGAGAGAAAAAAAAAATAAAAACTCGCAAGACTTTTCACTTTTTTTTAACTTGATTTTTTTGCTCACCTTTTTTTTTGCTCGATTTTTTTTTCACCTTTTTTTTTGAATTTTTTTTTTCAATCAATTTTTTTTCGAATTTTTTTTTGATTTTTTTTGTTACTCCAATACAATAGTAAGCTAAATACAAGGGAAAAAATTAAATTACAACTCAAATTTTTTTTGATTTTTTTCTCACGTTTCGAACCTACTTGCGGCCTTATTACGAACGTCGGCGCTCCTCATTTTAGTAGCTCTGATACCAAATGATGTGATCCAGCCCAGGTTAATCGAGTCGTTTCACAAAGTTGCCCGATCGTCTACGAGGAGTAGTTGGAGTTGTCAAAATTGGGTGATTTAGGCTAAGGGTTGCGGAAGCTTTGAGAGGGTTTAGATGAGTGGTTTGGTGTTGATAAATTCGGTTTAGAATAGAAACAAGGTAGTTTAGAAAAAGGTAATTGATGGAGATGGAAAATAAAACTTAAACGTCAAGAATGTTCAATACTAAAAAGTATTGCCCGAGTCTTATATTGCTTAAGGTGAAATTTGATGAAGGATAGAAGCGAACCTTGACCCAATACCTATATAGAGGTAAGAACCAAAGGTATAAAAATATGGTTGAACGCCACACCGGTTTGGTGATAAGTTCAATTGAGTTTGGATGGACGCCACTAGCAAGCTAGATAAGTCGCTTCGAGACTCGAACGAAAGAAGAGAGGAGGTAACCTCACAAGAACAAAAGTTCTATTAAGTTTAATAATCAAATTCTGTAACCTTTTTACAAAGAGAAAAGAACTATTTATAGATTACATTAGATAGCCAAATAGACTAAGTAAATTCGGCTTTAATTGAATTAAACTAATCTAGAAATGTATCTTTAAAGGCTATGTCCAAATTCAGCTGAATGGTACTTCAATGGGCAGCTTCATGGCTAAGGAAATGAACTTGAAGGCTTGGTGAATGTATGGGAGGGCAATGGACATGTCTAGGTTCGGCCAAGGTGTGAATGGACACTCCAAGAGATGCCTTTTGGCCGAATAGGTACTTAGGAGATCAATGGACAGCAACCGATGCATGTAAGTGAACATTCATGCATTCTTCCATTCATTGTATTAAATCATTCATGCATCATCCTTACGTTCATTGAACCAGCCCATTCATGAATCATCTTTAATTGTGTTCCCACATCATGCATTGTAAGTAGACGTTCATGCACCTAGCTTGAATGAATCTCCACATTCGGCTGTACCTACATGAAACATGAACAAATTAATTAAAATAGATATATTAATTAACACATAAATTTAAAATAGACAAAAATAAAGTCTTAAGCTAAACATATTAAATTCGGCTAAGACAACTTTAAAAACATGAAATAAATCAAAACATAATTATGAGCTGTAATAACTTAAACTAAGTTAATAAAATACTTTAATTATTCAACCAATAAAATAAATGAGCTGAATTGTAGCTAAATTGAGCTCGATTGAGCTGAAATGAGCTCAATTGAGCTGGTCGGAGTTGAAACGAGCTAGAAAAGCTAAGATGGAGCTGAAATTAGCTTGCACTAAGGTGCATGGTTTCTTCAAGGAGTTGGATCGAGCTTCCTCATCTTCAACAAGCTGATTCTCCTTCCAAAACTTGAACAACAAAGCTGAAATAATTTCATGAAATCGCTTGGACCTAGCTGGGTCATTGGTCCCTTTGGAAGCTCGAGGGAATCAAGACGAGGACTTGATGGGGCTTGGGGCGTGGTCACATCACTATCAGCAAGATGGATTCCTATTTCGAGAAAATAAGTTGTGCATACCCCAAGGATCAACTAGAAATTTGCTGGTTCATGAAGCACATAGTGGGGGTTTAATGGGACATTTTGGTATTGCCAAAACTTTGGCCGTTCTTCAAGAACACTTTTATTGGCCAAAGATGAAACGAGATGTGGCTAAAGTGTGCAATCGCTGTATTGTTTGCAAGAAGGCGAAATCAAGGGTCCAGCTACATGGACTCTATACTCCATTACCGATTCCAGAAATGCCATGGATGGATATTTCTATGGACTTTGTTTTGGGTCTTCCTAGAACAAAGAATGGCAAAGATTCTGTGTTTGTTATAGTTGATCGGTTTTCAAAAATGGCTCATTTCATTGCATGTAACAAAACTGACGATGCTTTAAATGTTGCCAATCTATTTTTTAGGGAGATTGTACGATTGCATGGAATTCCAAGAACCATTGTTTCGGATCGAGACACTAAATTTCTCAGCCACTTTTGGAGGACTTTATGGGGAAAGATTGGAACTAAGCTATTATTTTCCACAACAAGTCATCCCCAAACTGATGGCCAAACAGAGGTTGTTAATAGAGTTCTGTCAACACTACTGCGGGCCATTATACGTAAGAATTTAAAAACTTGGGAGGAGTGTCTACCTCACATTGAATTTGCATACAATCGATCGGTACATTCAGCTACCAAGTTTTCACCATTTGAGGTAGTGTATGGATTTAATCCCTTAACTCCATTGGATTTATTGCCTTTACCTTTTGATAAATTGGTGCATGTAGATGGAAAGAAAAAGGCAGATTTTGTGAAACAATTACATCAGTGAGTTAGGGATAATATTGAACGAAGAACGGAGCAATATGCACATCAAGTTAACAAGGGCCGTAAACGAGTAATATTTGAACCTGGTGATTGGGTTTGGATTCACATGCGCAAGGAGGGATTTCCCGTTCAAAGGCGATCCAAACTATTACCACGAGGAGATGGACCTTTTCAAGTCTTGGAAAGAATTAATGATAACGCTTATAAGTTAGATTTACCTTGTGAGTATGGGGTTAGTGCTACTTTTAATGTTGCTGATTTATCTCTTTTCGATGTAGGTGACGATTTGGGAGCAAATCGCCTCGAAGAGGGGGGAATGATGCAACCTTAGCCCGGGAAATTACTATCGAATCCATTGAGCTGCCACGAGGACCAATAACTCGATCACGAGCTAAGAGATTACGAAATGCAATAGCAAGCTATGTGGAACGAGCTTGGGAAGAGGGAGTGGCCGGATTTGATAGTCATGCTTCAAACCGTTCAAAAGGCGTTACTTGCAATTTATTGCAAGCTGAATTTGTTTCTTTTAATTAACTTGTTTTAGTTTAATAAATAAGTTGCTGATCAATTAATTTAACTTATCTTAAAGTTTTAATACATGAGTTAGTTATTGAACTTTATTAAATAAGATGCTTCTTAATTGATCTAGTTCCTTGAAATTCTAGGCCTAAATAACAGCAACTATCAATAAGCTTTAATGTTCTTAGTTAAGCTAATTTAATAAGCTTAAATGCTTAAGTTTCATTCTTAAGCAGTGATACGATCCGCCTCGGTGTTGAGTCGAGTCGTATTTGAGTTGCCTGATTGTCGATGAGGAAGTTTTGTTCAGTTTCAAAAATGGATGAATTTTGGTTAAGTATGGAATTGTATGTTAGAATAAGTTCAAGGTGGCTAAAAGATAGATAGATTTTAGATGGAATAACTTTGGATGGGCTCGGTTTAACAAAGTAGGATAGAAAAAGTAAGTGATGGAGATGAATAATAGAACTTAAACATCAAGAAATATTCGATACTATAACAAGTCTCTCCCCAAATCTTATATGCTTTAAGGATGGATTGAGTCGTATGTGTTGCCCAATCGTGAATTGAGTAAGGATGGATTCGTTTCGGTTTTAAAATGAAACAAAATAGAGATAATGGCTTCAAACAAAGGTAATAAACGAAATAAAGAGGAAACAATAACAAATTAATTGGCTAAGACCGAAAATGAACCAACAATAACGAATTGTTGACCCGAATCTCAAAATGGTCTTTAGGTGTTTTCGGTTAAAGGAAACAGGAAAGGAACCTTGGCCCACTATCAACTATGATAGGAACCAAAGGTATATTGAACGCCACACCAAAGGTGATAAGTTCAGCAACAAAGAAAAGATGGACGCCACAAGCTATGCTTGATAAGTCAAATCAATTCCGAAAGAACAAAGAGAATTGGATAGCTCACAATTCAAATATTTCATCAATATTCAGCAAAAAGTTGTTCCCTCTATGGCTGATTACATCTATTTATAATGCTAGAACAAGGTAACCGAATGGTCAAAAACATCCACTTAATGTGCCATAAAAAACTGATGTCTTTTCTTATTCTTTGAACCAAATAACTCCTTCCATAAAATCACTTTAATTCAGCTGATTTGAATGTCTTTAATGGCTTAGAAAATGACTCTTGAGTTGTCCTTGGCTAGTTGAATAGACACCATCTCTTACCAGCTCCTTAATGACATTTAAAGGCTTGATTAATTTCTCTTAAAAGCTCCAAAAACGGCTGGAAGTGGAAGAGTTGCTGCTGAATTTTAAAGGGCATAAAATGCTCTTTAAAAACTCTTTTTAATGATCTTTAAGCTCCTTTTTTTAACAGCCCCTTTAATTGTAACTCAAAAGAACTTGAACAGCCACTTATTAAATGTGTAACAGCCTTGAATTGTAACCACTATAAGCTAAAAAGTCACCTATAATAAACACATTAAAATGAGTTTATTAAACACATTAAAACACTTATTAATCATAACACATATTAAACTTACTTAAATAAATGAACTAAAACATATATGCAATAATTATTCCAGCAACTAGTTTAATTAAAGAAGCATAATTTAAAGAACTTAATTTATGCATCAATAAATAATCCTAGGAACTAGATCAATTAAGAAGCATCTTATTTAATAAAGTTCAATAACTAACTCATGTATTAAAACTTTAAGATAAGTTAAATTAATTGATCAGTAACTTATTTATTAAACTAAAACAAGTTAATTAAAGAAACAAATTCAGCTTGCAATAAATTGCAAGTAACGCCTTTTGAACGGTTTGAAGCACGACTATCAAATCCGGCCACTCCCTCTTCCCAAGCTCGTTCCACATAGCTTGCTATTGCATTTCGAAATCTCTTAGCTCGTGATCGAGTTATTGGTCCTCGTGGCAGCTCAATGGATTCGGTAGTAATTTCCCGGGCTAAGGTTGTGATACAGCCACGCCTCAAGTCCAACCTAGCACGAGCAAGGAGCCTTTGGAGCTGCCTCAAGGTCCAATCACCCGATCACGAGCTAAACAATTCAAGGAGGCTGTTTCGGCCTTAGTAGATCAAGTTTGGGGCGAGACTTTGGTTGGACGCATTGATGAAGCTTGGACAAACTCGATGAGCCTTCCTTGCACTTTGTTACGAGCTGAATTAAGCTCTACTTCAGCTCATTAAATTCGAACCAGCTCAAAATTAGCTCAAAATAACTTAGTCAATCATATAGTAGCTGAAATAATTAATTGAGTTAGTTAAATTAGTTATTTACAAGCTTAATTAATTTTCGTTATTAAATTGGTCTTAAATCTAGTCAAACTTAATTATGCATGATTAATTGTGTTTTCTTATATGTTATTAAGTCAAATTAAATTCCTACAGCTCATAAATAAGTCTTAATACATGTTTTAATGTGTCTTGTCCAAACTGAATTAATTAGACTTAGTTTAATTAATTGAGTTTTGTTTTAATTATTTGGATTAATGTTGTCTAAATTTCGCTTTTAATATGATTCAGCTGAATAATGATCAACTAAATTCATTTGTTCATGTTGTGTAGGTTGGCCGAATGTGGGTGGAAGCATTTAAGCTAGGTGCATGCATCATAGGTTCAATGAATGTGGCGTTACATGCATGAGGAATGTTCAGCTGATTTTAAATGATTCAAGAACCAGCATAATGCCGTTCACACATGAAGTTCACACTCTTGGCTTTTCGGTTTTGGAATGTTCACACACAAAGACTCTTTGAAACCGAGTGTTCACACTTCATTTGGCCATTCAAATCCCTCTTAATGGCTGGTCACTTTTCAGCAAAAGCTATAAATTAAATGAGCTTATTTATGCACATTGACCGAATCTAGCTCATCCATGCACCATTCAAGTTGTCCAAGGTTCAATGTGAATTCTAGAAGCTTTCCAAGTTCAGTCGAACCTAGCCAAGCCATTGAAGAATTCATTAGCTTAGCTTTTAAGAAAATGTATGTGACTATCCGGCTAACTTAGTTGCTGATTATAAATAGCTGAAATTTCATTTTGTAAAGAACTTTTGACATTTTTAAGTAACGAATTGCTGCCAAATTTGTGAGGCATTTTCTCTCAAATTTCGTTCGGGACCCGTAAGACTTATCTAGCTTCTAGTGGCATCTTTCCGAGTCTTTCTTTTGAACTTATCACTCCCTAAACCCGAGTGTGGCGTTCACCTTTGATACCTTTGGTTCATACTTTACTAAGTATCGAGTCAAGGTCCTTATCAACCATTTCCAACTCAATTTGGTCCTATAAGTTTCGAGTCGACACTTTTCTTTAGTGTTGGTTCACTCTTGACCTTTTTGAACCATTACCATTTCGTACCAAATCCCTTACCATTTCGTACCAAATCCCTTACCATTTCGTACCAATTCCCAAATACCAAAACGTACCAAAACCAAATACCATTTCTTAATTAATCCTAAACCGAACTCGACCATTCTAGTCATACCATTTCGACTTAAACCAAATCCATATCCAACTTTGCACGGACTTACTTTACTTCTTTGAACTCAAATATATTCTATCTTCTTCTTGTCTAATATACTTCTTCGTTTACGATCGGGAACTAAACGACTCGGGTTCAACTACTAAACCGAGGTTGTATCATTTGGTATCAGAGCTGGTAAAAATGAGAAGTACGAGCACTCGAAGTCAATTTGAAATAGGTACGTAAAAAAAAAGAGTTCGAAAAAAAAATTGAAAAATAAAAATTTTTTTAAAAAAAATTGCATACGGTTTAGGTGCGGACGAAAAGAACGTGAAAGATCCGTAAAAAAAATTCAATAGAAATTTTTCCAAAATCTCATTCTACACTCTTTTATATCCCCCGTAGTGAAATTTCACGCAATTAAAAAAAATTTCGATATAAAAAAAAGTGTTTCGAGTTTGTATGTTTGGCATTCTCTTCTATTCATCTTCTAAGCCACACTTAGCCTAAAGCCTTTCTTGTTTCTTTTAGCCTACCCGTAACCTAACATCAATCCCTTGTAAAGCCATTTGAAGCCGACCCATTGAACTACGATAAGGTCACGACGAGTCGCTTACGAAATCACGAGAGGAAAGTGAGTGGTAAAAGGCACGAGAGTTACATCAAGTTAAAAGCCGAAATTGAGTGAAACACGAGAGGAGTGTTTATTCTTTCTGTGAGAGATTTTGTGAGGGTTTTGCTGTGAGGTTTTTATTTACATGTCTCAAAGTCCTGAACGAAATATGGCGGAAGGAGGTGGAAGGCAACCAATCTGAAACATTGCGCCTGGAGGAGGTGGAGTGCCGGATTTGGCTCAACAAGCCTTGTTACGAGAAATCCAACGCATGATCTGAGGTGAGTTAGAATCTATTAACGAACGGTTGGATCGAGTTGAATTGGGAAATCAATGAGAGCGTACACCCCAAGGGCCGCAAAGAGGGCGAGACCAATTGGAAATCAATCAAGACGACCTATATGATCCGAATGAAGTCGAAAGTGATCAAGGATCAAACATAAGTGAAGGACGAAGAGGTCAAAGGAACCGAGGTAATCGGAATCAAAGACGTATGGATGACGACTTAAGGAACATTAAACTATCCATTCTATCCTTTCAAGGAAAGTCTGATCCGGAAGCTTACTTGGAGTGGGAAAAGAAGATTGAATTGGTCTTCGATTGTCACAACTATTCCGAGATCAAAAAGGTGAAGTTGGCGGCCATAGAATTCTCTGATTACGCTATGATATGGTGGGATCAACTCACTACGAGCCGAAGAAGGAATGGGGAACGACCAATATCCACTTGGGCCGAGATGAAGGCCGTGATGCGACGTCGTTTCATTCCTTCCTACTATCATCGGGAACTCTATCAAAAGCTTCAAAATCTCACTCAAGGTTCAAAGAGTGTTGAGGATTATTTCAAAGAGATGGAGATCGCAATGATCCGAGCCGATGTCCAAGAAGATCGTGAAGCAACAATGGTGCGATTCCTTGCTGGTCTCAACCGAGATATCGCTAACATTGTGGAACTCCAACATTATGTTGAGATAGTGGACATGGTACACATGGCCATTAAGGTGGAGAAGCAACTCAAGCGAAAGAGTACCACTCAAAGTTTTCCTACCCCAAGCACAACTAGATGGGGGCAAAGTTCGAGTAAAACTAATCCACCAATCCGTGCCAAAGAGCCAATGGTGCCTACCAAAGCAAACAAACCTATGGGTGATACGAGCAAAGGTAAGGCAACCGATTCATTTGCTAATCATTCAAGAGATATTAAGTGTTTAAAGTGCCTTGGAAGGGGCCATATTGCTAGTCAATGTCCCAACCGCAATGTCATGGTGGTTCGAGCAAATGGAGAAATCGAATCGGAGGAGGAAGAACTTGACGACGAGCCCAAAATCGTTTTTGAAAATGATGAAGAAGTTGAACACGCTCTTGATGGAGAACTCCTCGTTGTTAAAAGAAGTCTAAGCATCCAAAGCATCGACGATGAACAGCAACGAGAGAACATCTTCCATACTCGTTGTCAAGTACAAGGAAAGCTATGTAGTGTCATCATCGATGGAGGAAGTTGTACGAACGTAGCGAGCACTCTCATGGTGGAAAAATTAAATCTACCAACCACCAAGCATCCAACTCTGTACAAACTTCAATGGCTCAATGATGGAGGAGAGTTAAAGGTGACAAAGCAAGTTCTAGTCTCCTTTTCCATTGGAAAATATTCTGATGAAGTGCTTTGCGATGTTGTTCCGATGCACGCGGGTCACTTGTTATTGGGCTGTCCATGGCAATTCGATCGTCGAGTTATGCACGATGGTTACTCAAATCGATATTCTTTCAAGCATCTGGGGAGAAATGTAACCTTAGCACCATTGATGCCAAAGCAAGTTTATGAGGATCAACTTAAGTTGAAAATTTCTGTAGATCAAATGAGAGAAAAAGAAAGAGCGAAAATACAAAAGAAAAGAAAAATGAAAAAAAAAAGAAAATTCAAAAAAAGAGAATGAAAAGAGAGCGATAAAAGAAAAAGAAGAAAAAGAAAAAGTGAGTGAAAAATTGAATGTCTTTGCAAAAGCAAATGATGTTCGAAAAGCGTTTTTGGCAAAACAATCGATCCTTGTACTTATGTATAAGGAAAATTTGTTTAATACTAACGACTTATCGGAGATCCCCCTTCTTCTGTTTTGTCTCTCTTGCAGGATTTCAAAGACGTTTTTCCAGATGAAGTGCCAAGTGGTTTGCCACCACTTCGTGGGATTGAGCACCAAATCGATTTTATGCTCGGAGCTGTTATTCCTAATCGGCCAGCATACCGAACCAATCCCGAAGAAACCAAAGAGCTTCAACGTCAAATCAACAAACTCATGGCAAAGGGCTATATTCGAGAGAGCCTTAGCCCATGCGCTGTACCGGTTTTGTTGGTACCAAAGAAGGACGGAACGTGGCGCATGTGCGTCGATTGCCGTGCCGTAAATAAAATCACCATCAAGTATAGGCATCCCATACAGCGTTTAGATGATATGCTCGATGAGTTAAGTGGTGCCAAGTTATTCTCAAAAATTGATCTCAAAAGTGGATACCATCAGATTCGAATGCGCGAAGGTGACGAGTGGAAAACCGCTTTTAAAACGAAACATGGTTTGTATGAATGGTTGGTAATGCCATTCGACTTAACCAACGCCCCTAGCACTTTTATGAGACTTATGAACTATGTTTTACGAAATTTCATTGGTAAGTTTTGCGTTGTGTATTTTGATGATATCCTCATTTATAGCAAATCGATGGATGAGCATGTAATTCATTTGCGAGCTGTTTTGGAAGTTCTTAGAAAAGAGACTTTGTATGCTAATCTTAAAAAGTGTACATTTTGTTCTGACAAAGTTATCTTTTTAGGTTTCGTGGTTAGCTCGGAGGGCCTCGAAGTAGATAGCGAAAAGATTAAGGCGATTCAAGAATGGCCGAGACCGACGAGCATAAGCCAAGTGCGAAGCTTCCATGGCCTAGCAAGTTTCTATAGGCGATTTGTACCCAACTTTAGCACGTTGGCTGCACCGTTGACAAGCACTATCAAGAAGAATTCGACTTTTCATTGGGGCGAAGAGCAAGAAAATTCTTTTAATATTATTAAAGATTGTCTTACTAAAGCTCCGTTGTTAGCACTGCCTGATTTTTCTAAAACATTTGAAATTGAGTGTGATGCCTCAGGTGTTGGAATAGGTGCCGTGTTAACTCAAGACGGGAGGCCGATCGCTTACTTTAGTGAAAAGTTGAATGGTACCGTGCTAAACTACCCCGTTTATGACAAGGAGATGTATGCACTTATCCGCGCTCTCGAGACTTGGCAACATTATTTGTGGCCGAAGGAGTTCGTGATCCATTCGGATCATGAAGCGTTAAAGCACATTAAAGGACAACACAAATTAAACAAACGCCATGCTAAGTGGGTAGAGTATTTGGAGTCATTTCCCTATGTCATTAAGTATAAAAAGGGTAAGGAAAATATCGTAGCTGATGCTCTTTCAAGAAGGTATACCCTTTTGTCGTATTTGGACTCTAAACTGCTTGGTTTTGCATTGTTAAAAGATTTATATCCTGCTGATGATGATTTTGGAGAAATATTTGTTGCTTGTGAAAGTGTTGCTATTGATAAGTTTTATAGGAGCGACGGATTCCTTTTTAGAGAAGGAAAATTATGTGTGCCGCGGAGTTCCATACAAGACCTCTTAGTACATGAGGCGCATGGCGGAGGCCTTATGGGCCATTTTGGCGTTGGAAAAACCTTAGCAACCCTCCAAGAGCATTTTTATTGGCCGAAAATGAAAAGGGACGTTGAACGAGTGTGTGCGCGATGTGTGACGTGCAAGAAGGCCAAATCCAAGATTAAGCCGCACGGGTTGTATACGCCGCTCCCTATACCTGACGCACCTTGGGAGGACATTTCCATGGATTTTGTCCTTGGATTGCCTAGGACTAAAACGGGGAAGGACTCTATTTTTGTTGTTGTTGATCGCTTTTCCAAAATGTCTCATTTTATTTCTTGTTCAAAAACTGATGATGCCATTCACATTGCTAATCTTTTCTTTAAGGAAATTGTTCGTTTGCATGGCATCCCGAGGATGATTGTTTCTGATCGAGATGCGAAGTTTTTGAGCCATTTTTGGAGATCGCTTTGGGGAAAGCTTGGAACTAAGTTGTTGTTTTCAACCACTTGCCACCCCCAAACAGATGGACAAACGGAAGTGGTCAACCGAGTGCTATCAACTTTGTTACGAGCCATCATACGGAAAAACCTTAAGTCGTGGGAGGAGTGTTTGCCACATGTAGAATTTGTGTATAATCGATCCGTTCACTCGGCAACCAAACACTCTCCTTTTGAAATTGTTTATGGATTTAATCCGTTAACTCCTTTAGATTTAGTATCTTTACCTAACGATCAACTTATTCATGTAGATGCTAAAAAGAAGGCCGAGTATGTAAAGGAGTTACATCGGAAAGTTCGAGCCAACATTGAAGCAAGAACCGAAAGTTATGCTAGGAAAGCGAACAAGGGTCGTAAAAGAATTATCTTCGAACCTGGTGATTGGGTTTGGGTTCACATGAGAAAGGAACGTTTTCCCGCCCAACGAAGGTCAAACCTACTACCGCATGGTGATGGCCCTTTTCAAGTCTTGGAACGAATCAACGAGAATTCTTATCGACTTGATCTACCAGGTGAGTATAACATAAGTGCAAGTTTTAATGTCTCTGACTTATCCCCTTTTGATGCAGATTCCGATTTGAGGGCAAATCGCTTTGAAGAGGGGAGGATGATACAGCCACGCCTCAAGTCCAACCTAGCTTGACCAAGGAGCCTTTGGAGCTGCCTAAAGGTCCAATCACCCGATCACGAGCTAAACAATTCAAGGAGGCTGTTTCGGCCTTAGTAGATCAAGTTTGGGGTGAGACTTTGGTTGGACGCATTGATGAAGCTTGGACAAACTCGATGAGCCTTCCTTGCACTTTATTACGAGCTGAATTAAGCTCCACTTCAGCTCATTAAATTCGAACCAGCTCAAAATTAGCTCAAAATAACTTAGTCAATCATATAGTAGCTGAAATAATTAATTGAGTTAGTTAAATTAGTTATTTACAAGCTTAATTAATTTTCGTTATTAAATTGGTCTTAAATCTGGTCAAACTTAATTATACATGATTAATTGTGTTTTCTTATATGTTATTAAGTCAAATTAAATTCCTACAGCTCATAAATAAGTCTTAATACATGTTTTAATGTGCCTTGTCCAAACTGAATTAATTAGACTTAGTTTAATTAATTGAGTTTTGTTTTAATTATTTGGATTAATGTTGTCTAAATTTCGTTTTTAACATGATTCAGCTAAATAATGATCAACTAAATTCATTTGTTCATGTTGTGTAGGTTGGCCGAATGTGGGTGGAAGCATTTAAGCTAGGTGCATGCATCATAGGTTCAATGAATGTGGCGTTACATGCATGAGGAATGTTCAGCTGATTTTAAATGATTCAAGAACCAGCATAATGCCGTTCACACATGAAGTTCACACTCTTGGCTTTTCGGTTTTGGAATGTTCACACACAAAGACTCTTTGAAACCGAGTGTTCACACTTCATTTGGCCATTCAAATCCCTCTTAATGGCTGGTCACTTTTCAGCAAAAGCTACAAATTAAATGAGCTTATTTATGCACATTGACCGAATCTAGCTCATCCATGCACCATTCAAGTTGTCCAAGGTTCAATGTGAATTCTAGAAGCTTTCCAAGTTCAGCCGAACCTAGCCAAGCCATTGAAGAATTCATTAGCTTAGCTTTTAAGAAAATGTATGTGACTATCCGGCTAACTTAGTTGCTGATTATAAATAGCTGAAATTTCATTTTGTAAAGAACTTTTGACATTTTTAAGTAACGAATTGCTGCCAAATTGGTGAGGCATTTTCTCTCAAATTTCGTTCGGGACCCGTAAGACTTACTAGCTTCTAGTGGTGTCTTTCCGAGTCTTTCTTTCGAACTTATCACTCCCTAAACCCGAGTGTGACGTTCACCTTTGATACCTTTGGTTCATACTTTACTAAGTATCGGGTCAAGGTCCTTATCAACCATTTCCAACTCAATTTGGTCCTATAAGTTTTGGGTCGACACTTTTCTTTAGTGTTGGTTCACTCTTGACCTTTTTGAACCATTACCATTTCGTACCAAATCCCTTACCATTTCGTACCAATTCCCAAATACCAAAACGTACCAAAACCAAATACCATTTCTTAATTAATCCTAAACCGAACTCGACCATTCTAGTCATACCATTTCGACTTAAACCAAATCCATATCCAACTTTGCACGGACTTACTTTACTTCTTTGAACTCAAATATATTCTATCTTCTTCTTGTCTAATATACTTCTTCGTTTACGATCGGGAACTAAACGACTCGGGTTCAACTACTAAACCGAGGTCGTATCAGGTTGCATCATTCCCCCCTCTTCGAGGCAATTTGCTCCCAAATCGTCACCTACATCGAAAAGAGATAAATCAGCAACATTAAAAGTAGCACTAACCCCATACTCACCAGGTAAATCTAACTTATAAGCGTTATCATTAATTCTCTCCAAGACTTGAAAAGGTCCATCTCCTCGTGGTAATAGTTTGGATCGCCTTTGAACGAGAAATCTCTCCTTGCGCATGTGAATCCAAACCCAATCACCAGGTTCAAATATTACTCGTTTACGGCCCTTGTTAACTTGATGTGCATATTGCTCCGTTCTTCGTTCAATATTATCCCTAACTCGCTGATGTAATTGTTTCACAAAATCTGCCTTTTTCTTTCCATCTACATGCACCAATTTATCAAAAGGTAAAGGCAATAAATCCAATGGAGTTAAGGGATTAAATCCATACACTACCTCAAATGGTGAAAACTTGGTAGCTAAATGTACCGATCGATTGTATGCAAATTCAATGTGAGGTAGACACTCCTCCCAAGTTTTTAAATTCTTACGTATAATGGCCCGCAGTAGTGTTGACAGAACTCTATTAACAACCTCTGTTTGGCTATCAGTTTGGGGATGACTTGTTGTGGAAAATAATAGCTTAGTTCCAATCTTTCCCCATAAAGTCCTCCAAAAGTGGCTGAGAAATTTAGTGTCTCGATCCGAAACAATGGTTCTTGGAATTCCATGCAATCGTACAATCTCCCTAAAAAATAGATTGGCAACATTTAAAGCATCGTCAGTTTTGTTACATGCAATGAAATGAGCCATTTTTGAAAACCGATCAACTACAACAAACACAGAATCTTTGCCATTCTTTGTTCTAGGAAGACCCAAAACAAAGTCCATAGAAATATCAATCCATGGCATTTCTGGAATCGGTAATGGAGTATAGAGTCCATGTGGCTGGACCCTTGATTTCTCCTTCTTGCAAACAATACAGCGATTGCACACTTTAGCCACATCTCGTTTCATCTTTGGCCAATAAAAGTGTTCTTGAAGAACGGCCAAAGTTTTGGCAATACCAAAATGTCCCATTAAACCCCCACTATGTGCTTCATGAACCAGCAAATTTCTAGTCGATCCTTGGGGTATGCACAACTTATTTTCTCGAAATAGGAATCCATCTTGCTGATAGTACCTGTCATACACACCTTGCACACATAACTTGTAAACTTCTCCAAAATCAGAATCATCAGCATATAATTCCTTTAAATAAGCAAAACCAAGTAACTTAACATCCAAATAATTTAAAAGAGCATACCTTCGCGATAAAGCATCTGCAACGATATTTTCCTTACCTTGCTTATACTTAATCACATATGGAAAGGATTCTAAGAATTCTACCCATTTTGCATGTCGTTTGTTAAGCTTAGTTTGCCCTCTCAAATGCTTCAAAGCCTCATGGTCCGTGTGTATAACGAACTCCTTAGGCCAAAGGTAATGCTGCCATGTTTCTAATGCACGTATCAATGCGTACATTTCTTTGTCATATGTGGGATAATTGAGCGTAGCTCCATTAAGTTTCTCGCTAAAATAAGCCACCGGTCGCCCATCTTGCGTTAAAACCGCACCTATTCCAAAAGCATCACATTCTACCTCGAAAATTTTGTTAAAATTCGGCAAACATAAAAGTGGAGCATTAGTCAAGCAATCTTTGATTTTAACAAAAGCAGATTCTTGTTCATCAGACCAAATAAAAGGTGAATTTTTTTGATAATATCGGTTAATGGGGCAGCAAGAGTGCTAAAATTCGGTACAAACCTCCTATAGAAGCTTGTAAGGCCATGAAAGCTTCTAACTTGGCTGATGTTATTCGGTCGTGGCCATTCTTGTATTGCTTTAATCTTCTCTTGGTCCACCTCTAATCCATTCGCACTTACAACAAAACCTAGAAAAACAACTTTGTCAGTACAAAAGTTACATTTCTTAAGGTTTGCATACAATACTTCCTTTCGTAAAACCTTCAAAATAGCATGCAAATGTTCAAGATGTTCAGTTAATGATTTGCTGTAAATTAAAATATCATCAAAATAAACTGCACAAAAACGACCAATGAATGACCTCAAAACGTGGTTCATCAACCTCATGAAAGTACTCGGTGCATTGGTGAGGCCAAAAGGCATCACTAACCACTCATACAAACCGTATTTAGTCTTAAACGCAGTCTTCCACTCGTCCCCCTCCCGCATACAAATTTGATGGTACCCGCTTTTCAGATCAATCTTAGAGAACAATTTTGCTCCACTAAGCTCGTCTAACATATCATCAAGTCTAGGAATGGGATGTCGGTATTTGATGGTAATTTTGTTGATAGCTCGGCAATCTACGCACATCCTCCATGAACCATCTTTTTTAGGCACCAACAGAACGGGAACCGCACATGGACTTAAACTCTCCTGTATATAGCCTTTTTCCATTAATTCCGCCACTTGTCGTTGCAGCTCTTTAGTTTCCACTGGGTTGCTTCGATAAGCTGGTCGATTTGGAATTGTAGCTCCGGGAATAAAGTCTATTTGGTGTTCAATACCTCAAAAAGGAGGCAATCCACTTGGCACATCTTCCGGGAAAACGTCTTTGAATTCCTGAAGCAAAGAAACAATAGACAAAGGTAAAGAATTATCAAGTTCGTTAGCATCAAATAAGCATTCCTTGTACATAAGTACAAGTACGGGTTGATGCAACAACAATGATTTTCTTATCTCTTTTTCTCTCGCAAATACGCTCATTTTACCACTCTCAATTTCTTTTTGACTTTCTTGTTCCTCTCGTACTTTTACCTCCACTCCCTCAATTTTTTCTTTCTTTTTTTCATTTTTCTTGTCTCTCTCTTTTTCAATCTTTTCCTTCAACTTCAATTGATCTTTGATGTGACCACGCCCAAGCCCCATCAAGTCCTCGTCTTGATTCCCTTGAGCTTCCAAAGGGACCAATGAACCGAGCTAGGTCCAAGCGATTTCATGAAGTTGTTTCAGCATTATTGTTCAAGTTTTGGAAGGAGAATCAGCTCGTTGAAGATGGGGAAGCTCGATCCAACTCCTTGAAGAAACCATGCACCTTAGTGCAAGCTAATTTCAACCCAATTCCAGCTCCTTTAGCTCAATTCGACTTTAATCAGCTCACTTGAGCTCAATTCCACCTATTTGAGCTCAATTTAGCTTCTTTCCAGCTCGTTAATTTTATTATTTGAATAATTTGAGTGATAGTTTTATTTTAATTATTTTTACTACAGCTCATAACCGAATTTTCTAGCTCAATTCAGCTCATCAAGAATTTCAACTATCATTGAGCTAGCCGAATTTATTATTAATTATATTTTATTTATGTCTTTATTTTAATTTGTTAAATATGTCTTGATATTATTTAATTTAAGCTGAATGTACCTTGAATCTAATTTGTTTATATCTTTTGTAGGTACATCCACATGTGGAAACACAATTAATGAGGATTCATGAACATTTCTGGTTCAATGTATGTTCGGGTACATGCATGACTACCTACAACGAATGGTTGCCTTAAAGATGATGCATGAATGATTTAATACAATGAATGGAAGAATGCATGAATATTCACTTACATGCATCGGTTGCTATCCATTGATCTCCTAAGTACCTATTCGACCAAAAGGCATCTATTGGAGTGTCCATTCACACCTTGGCCGAACCTAGACATGTCCATTGCTCTCCCATACATTCACCAAGCCTTCAAGTTCATTTCCTTAGCCATGAAGCTGCCCATTGAAGTACCATTCAGCCGAATTTGGACATAGCCTTTAAAGATACATTTCTAGATTAGTTTAATTCAATTAAAGCCGAATTTACTTAGTCTATTTGGCTATCTAATGTAATCTATAAATAGTTCTTTTCTCTTTGTAAAAAGGTTAGACATTTCTGATTATTAAACTTATTGTGAGGTTACCTCCAATCCGATTTCGTTTGAGTCTCGTCTGACTTATCTAGCTCGCTAGTGGCGTCAACTCGACTTCTTGAACTTATCACCATCCTGGTGTGGCGTTCATCCACCTTTTTATACCTTTGGTTCCTACCTCTCTATAGGTAACGGGTCAAGGTCCATCTTCGACTTCCATTAAACCCACCTTAAGCAATATAAGTCCCGGGGCAATACTTTACATAGTATTGAATCGTTCTTCGCTTGAGTTCAATTTCCATTCCATTTTATCTATCTACTTAAACTTTATTTTCTTTGTTAAATCGAACCATCCATTCTCCAAACCAAGCCATTTTTGAACCCTTTTAATTACTTCCGCTTAAAATAACTCCATAAAGTTATCTCCATTCGACATAGCCAATACTTCTCGTCGACGATCGGGCAACTTAAGTGAACTCGACTCCATCAACCGAGCCGGATCACATCATTTGGTATCAGAGCTACTAAAACGAGGAGCGCCGACGTTCGTAATAAGGCCGCAAGTAGGTTCGAAACGGGAAAAAAAATCAAAAAAAATTTTGAGTTGTAATTTAATTTTTTCCCTTGTATTTAGCTTACTATTGTATTGGAGTAACAAAAAAAATCAAAAAAAAATTCGAAAAAAAAAATTGATTGAAAAAAAAAATTCAAAAAAAAGTGAAAAAAAAATCGAGCAAAAAAAAAAGAAAAGAAAAAAAAGGGTGAGCAAAAAAATCAAGTTAAAAAAAGGTGAAAAGTCTTGCGAGTTTTTATTTTTTTCTCTTATTTACTCCGATCATCAAGTTTCCCTTCCTACCATTATTTACCCATCCCAACGCAACACTTAGCCTTGATTTTATTTTGTTTAGCCTACCCTACACCCACATCATTCCTTTGTAACCTATTTTGAAACCGACCCTCAAGCAGCAAATTAAGTCTATCAAGACGAATTACGAAATTGTGAGACGAGGTCGAGAGGTAAAAGGCACGTGTGTTTTACATCAAAGAAAAAGCCTAGAAGAGTGTAAACACGAGCGTGTGCGACAAATATTTTTCTTTCTGAGTGAACCGTGAGTTTTTGTAAGTGAGGAAAATTTTACTTATGTCTAGAAGTTTTAATGAAAATATGGCAGAAAGACAACCCGTACGAAATGTGCCAGATTTAAATATGCAAGCAATGTTGCGCGAGTTTGAACGATTATTTGATCAAAAATTGGAACCAATTCAAGATCGTCTTGATCAAGTGGAAATGAGAGGCCACCGAGGAAGAACTCCTCTAAGTCCACCTAGAAATCGAAATCGAAGATAATTTCAAGACAATGAAGTTTCTGAACCAAGTGGGGCCGAAAGTGATCAAGGTTCAAACGTTAGTGAACGAAGGAGAGGTCGACGACATCATGGATCACGAGAACAAGAAAGGTATGATGACGATCTTAAAAGTATTAAACTAACTATTCCTCCTTTCCATGGACGTTCAGATCCGAAAGCTTATTTGGAATGGGAGAAGAAAATTGAGTTAGTGTTTGAGTGCCACAATTATTCCGAGGCAAAGAAGGTTAAATTGGCAGCCATTGAATTTTCAGATTATGCAATGATTTGGTGGGACCAATTTGTCACGAGTCGAAGGCGAAATGGCGAGCGTCCTATCACCACTTGGACCGAGATGAAAGCTGTGATGCGGCGAAGGTTTATTCCTTCATATTATCATCGGGAGTTGTATCAAAAGCTCCAAAATCTCACCTAAGGAACCAAAAGTGTGGAGGATTATTACAAGAAGATGGAGATCGCTATGATTCACGCTGATGTACAAGAAGATCGTGAGGCCACTATGGCACGATTCTTGGCTGGACTTAATTGGGAAATAGCTAACATCGTTGAGTTGCAACACTACGTGGAAATCGTAGATATGGTGCACATGGCTATCAAAGTCGAGAAGCAAATCAAAAAGAAAGGTTCTGCTCGAGGCTATTCTTATTCCAATACATCTAAATGGAACCAAGGTTCGAGTAAGAGTGCTTCTACTAATCCGATAAAAGAGCCAACAACACCACCAAAAACACTTAAGCCAATTGCTGAATCTAGCAAAGGTAAGTCTGTGGATAATTTCCAAAATCGATCAAGAGATATAAAATGTTTTAGGTGTCTCGGAAGAGGACATGTGGCCAGCCAATGCCCAAATCGGAATGCCATGATTATGAGGCCAAATGGTGATATCGAATCGGAGGAGGAGATAGACAAAAATGAAGAAGAAGTTGAAATTCCTTCCGATAATGAAGAAGAAATAGCGTTTGCTGTTGAAGGTGAAATGCTTGTGGTAAAAAGAAATCTTAGTGTCCAAACTTCCGTGGATAAACAACAACGTGAGAATTTATTCCATACGCGTGGACTTGTCAAAGAAAGGGTTTGTAGTATTGTGATTGATGGTGGAAGTTGCACTAACGTCGCAAGCACATACATGGTGGACAAACTTGCTTTGCCAACTATCAAGCATCCAAGTCCTTATAAATTGCAATGGCTCAATGAAGGGGTCGAATTGAAGGTGACCAAGCAAGCCAAGATTTCTTTCTCTATTGGGAACTACCATGATGAAGTATTATGTGATGTTGTACCCATGCATGCGGGTCATATTTTACTCGGAAGGCCATGGCAATTTGACCGTCAAGTCAAACATGACGGTTTTGCTAATCAATATTCGTTTCAACATAAGGGTAAAAATGTTACTTTGGTACCCTTGTCCCCGCAACAAGTCATGGAAGATCAACAACATCTTAAGCGATCCATGGAACAAGCAAAAGAAAAAGAGAGCATTGAAAAGGAAGATGAGAAAGAGAAAAAATAGAAAAACAAAAAGAAACAAAAAAATTATAAAAAAATGAGAATGTTGAAAAAGAAAAAGAAATCACAAGAAAGGTGAGTGAGAAAAAGAAAAGAGAATTAAATAACCATTGTCTCATTGTTACTCCATTTCAGGTTAATTCAAAGAAGGAGCTCCAATTACAATACAAGTCTGAAGGAAGAAGGTTTGTGATGATTGAAAAAGGTAAAATCAATCTTCAATTCCCAATTCCTAAAGGTGGACAAGGTATGAATTCTGATGTTATACGATCATCTTTTCTTAAGTCGAATGTAAATGAAATTTTTGAAGACACCTTGAATGCTAAAAATCGCTTGAATCCTACTGTGGTTAATTGTTTGATTTTGTTTGATGATGATATATCCGTTTTGAGTAATGATAAGAAGATTTTTTCTTTAGAAAATGTGATGAAGTCGTTGTTGAGAACAAAACCAAACGACAATTGCGAGTGTCAAACATGCGAAATCATGAGTCATATGAAACTTTTCATTTGCATGTTTGTGATGAAGATTTAAATTTCATGTCTCCTTACTTGTATTCCATTTACTTGAACAATGACTTGTGGAAGAAAATTGAAAAGTTCGAATGCTTGAAAACATATTTGTTTTCGTCTCGACCATTTGATGAGTTATGGATATGGAACGAGTTTTGTTCATGTGATTTTAAGAATGATGTTTTAAAACTGCCTTTTTACATGACTCATACTTGTCTTGATATGACTATGCATGATCCACATATTTGTTTTGATCGTTTCTTGATGATTAATGGTTGTCTATTTTCATTGATTCATTTGCCATCTTTAATGTCGAATATTGTAAGTTCTTTTGCAATGGCTTATGAACGACTAATTGTTCCATTCATTCAAGGAGAGTTGCATAAGACGGATTATTTTCTAGAGAATAAACAGCTCGACTTGAGGACAAGTCGTTTTGAAGAAGGGGGGGATGATGTGACCACGCCCCAAGCCCCATCAAGTCCTCGTCTTGATTCCCTTGAGCTTCCAAAGGGACCAATGAACCGAGCTAGGTCCAAGCGATTTCATGAAGTTGTTTCAGCTTTATTGTTCAAGTTTTGGAAGGAGAATCAGTTCGTTGAAGATGGGGAAGCTCGATCCAACTCCTTGAAGAAACCATGCACCTTAGTGCAAGCTAATTTCAACTCAATTCCAGCTCCCTTAGCTCAATTCGACTTTAATCAGCTCACTTGAGCTCAATTCCACCTATTTGAGCTCAATTTAGCTTCTTTCCAGCTCGTTAATTTTATTATTTGAATAATTTGAGTGATAGTTTTATTTTAATTATTTTTACTACAGCTCATAACCGAATTTTCTAGCTCAATTCAGCTCATCAAGAATTTCAACTATCATTGAGCTAGCCGAATTTATTATTAATTATATTTTATTTATGTCTTTATTTTAATTTGTTAAATATGTCTTGATATTATTTAATTTAAGCTGAATGTACCTTGAATCTAATTTGTTTATATCTTTTGTAGGTACATCCACATGTGGGAACACAATTAATGAGGATTCATGAACATTTCTGGTTCAATGTATGTTCGGGTACATGCATGACTACCTACAACGAATGGTTGCCTTAAAGATGATGCATGAATGGTTTAATACAATGAATGGAAGAATGCATGAATATTCACTTACATGCATCGGTTGCTGTCCATTGATCTCCTAAGTACCTATTCGACCAAAAGGCATCTATTGGAGTGTCCATTCACACCTTGGCCGAACCTAGACATGTCCATTGCTCTCCCATACATTCACCAAGCCTTCAAGTTCATTTCCTTAGCCATGAAGCTGCCCATTGAAGTACCATTCAGCCGAATTTGGACATAGCCTTTAAAGATACATTTCTAGATTAGTTTAATTCAATTAAAGCCGAATTTACTTAGTCTATTTGGCTATCTAATGTAATCTATAAATAGTTCTTTTCTCTTTGTAAAAAGGTTAGACATTTCTGATTATTAAACTTATTGTGAGGTTACCTCCAATCCGATTTCGTTTGAGTCTCGTCTGACTTATCTAGCTCGCTAGTGGCGTCAACTCGACTTCTTGAACTTATCACCATCCTGGTGTGGCGTTCATCCACCTTTTTATACCTTTGGTTCCTACCTCTCTATAGGTAACGGGTCAAGGTCCATCTTCGACTTCCATTAAACCCACCTTAAGCAATATAAGTCCCAGGGCAATACTTTACATAGTATTGAATCGTTCTTCGCTTGAGTTCAATTTCCATTCCATTTTATCTATCTACTTAAACTTTATTTTCTTTGTTAAATCGAACCATCCATTCTCCAAACCAAGCCATTTTTTAACCCTTTTAATTACTTCTGCTTAAAACAACTCCATAAAGTTATCTCCATTTGACATCAACCAATACTTCTCGTCGACGATCGGGCAACTTAAGTGAACTCGACTCCATCAACTGAGCCAGATCACATCAATCTTGGTACACTTGCTTTGGAGTCAATGGCGCTAAAGTTACATTCTTGCCTCGATGCTTGAATGTATAGCGATTTGTATAACCATCATAGATCACGCGCCTATCAAACTGCCATGGAAGTCCCAAAAGTAGATGTCCCGCATGCATAGGAACTACATCGCACACCACTTCATCTTGGTACTTTCCAATAGAAAATGCCACCACAGCTTGTTTTGTTACTTTCAGCTCACCTCTATCATTTAGCCATTGCAACTTGTATGGAGTTGGATGTTTAGTTGTAGCCAAACCTAGCTTTTCCACCAACATAATACTAGCTACATTAGTACAGCTACCACCATCAATGATCATACTACATACCTTACCTTGAATGTGGCATCGAGTGTGAAAAATATTCTCCCTTTGTTGATCAGTTTCAACACTTTGAATACTGAGGCTACGCTTCACCACAAGAATTTCTCCTTCAACGGGTAACTCTAAATCTTCATCATCGGATGGCATTTCAGGTTCATTTTTATCATCTTCCTCCGACTCAACTTCTCCATCAGCTCTTATCACCATAATTCGTCGATTGGGACATTGACTAGCTATGTGCCCTCGGCCTTGACACTTGAAACATCTTATGTCTCTCGTGCGATTTGGCGCTTGCTCATTTTTATTTTGACTTGTCTCTCCAATGGGTTGATTTGATTTAACTGCTACAGTCGGCTCTTTTGTTCTAACAGGGGGTTTGTTGACTCCTTGATTCCATTTGTTGGTTGAAGAATTGGCATAGGGTCTACTAACTCCTTTTCGCTTAAGTTGCTTTTCAACCTTAATCGCCATGTGAACCATGTCCATCACTTCAACATAGTGTTGTAGTTCAACTATGTTGGCAATGTCATGCTTTAAACCCGCAAGGAACCTAGCCATGGTTGCCTCTCGATCCTCCTCGATATCAGCTCGAATCATCGCTATCTCCATCTCCTTATAATAATCTTCAACACTTCTATTTCCTTGAGTAAGGTTTTGAAGTCGTTGATAAAGATCTCGATGGTAGTATGATGGAATAAATCTTTTCCGCATGACTGATTTCATTTCTCCCCAAGTAGAGATGGGTCTTTCACCATTTCGTCGTCGACTAGTTACAAGCTGGTCCCACCACACTATGGCATAATCAGAAAACTCAATTGCCGCGAGTTTCACCTTTTTACTCTCCGAATAGTTGTGGCAATCAAAAACAAGCTCAATCTTCTTTTCCCACTCCAAATAAGCTTCAGGGTCATTCTTACCTTGGAATGGTGGAATTGTCATCTTGATATTCTTAAGATTGTCATCTGGTCGTTCACGATCTCTAGGACCTCGTTGTCGTTGACGGCCTCGACGTCGTACACTTTGGGCAGATGAGTGATCACTTTCTTGTCCACTTGCTTCATAAGGATCTTGAATTGGACGTTCTCGCTCTTGTCTTGCATCTTCCGGAGTCATCTCATGTTGTTCTCGTCTCTCGACTCAATATAATCGATCTTCAATTGGTTCAAGTTTTCTATCAAATAATCGCTCCATCTCTCGCATAATTGCTTGTAGGGTAAGATCTGGCACTCCTCCTCCAACATTTCTTACGGGACGGAACCCTCCTTCCACATTTTGATTTCTTTCCGGACTTCGTGACATATTTTTTTAAATGAACTCACAACAAAGAATCTCACTATCCACTCACAAAGAAATCTCACTTCCTTGGCTTTTATACTCTCGAATAAACTCACCACTCTCTTGCCTCTTTCCACTCACTCCTCCTCTCTAAGTTCTTAGGAATTATTTAAACTTAAAAAGCAGTTGTTGTGGGTCGGCTTACAACCTTGATGTTTGGGCTTGGTAAGAATATTGTAGGACAAAGGAAAGTAGGCTTGAATCAAGAAATGAAAGGTTGGATGTGGCGAAATAGTAGAAGGTAGTAATAACTATAATTTGGGCAGCAAACAACAACAAAATTTCAAAACTAGCTTCTTCTTCTTTTTTTCACGAAAAATTTGTTTTTCACGAATTTTTTTTTTCAACTTGATATCCAATCTCTTGAGTTTGAATGGAAACCAAATTTTTTTTTTAATTTTTTTTTCAATTTTTTTTGAATTTTTTTTTGAAATTTTTTTTGAAGAAACTACTATACTGATACGAGTCACAAAAGCCCAAATTCTTGAAGGCGAGGCCCAATAAGCAAATTCCCAGCCCAATCAAGAAATCCATCCATACTTAGTTGAAAATCAGGCCAAATTGTCAAAGTGGCCCAAGTTGTAAAGTTTTATTTTTATTTTTATTTATTTATTTACTTAGTTTAAATTTTTATGTCAATATTCAGTCCAAGAGTCCTAGATAAAATGACCTTTGACCGAATTTCCATATTAAAATAGTTAGGAGTTTTTTTATTTTAGTTTTCTAATTAGATTAGGACTAGTTATAAGGCCTATTTAAAGGCATGGCTGTCCACCTTGTTAAACACTTATCATTATTATTAAAATTTCAGATTTGTTGAGAGCAGAATTTTCTTTGAGTTTTCTCCAAGATTTTTCTCTTGAGTTTTCTTTAGAAGTTGTTTTAACAATCTTGTGATTGTGGGAGCCATCTTCAACCTTCTTCTTGCCATTGATATTCTTTGGAGGGGAGATTAGAGCCGTTTGAAGGGAGTTGTGAGATCTTTCAAGATTTCAAGGCTTCTTAGGACTTATCTTTTAATTTCTTACTGTCAATTCTTTCTTTATTTCTACTTGTGCTGAATCATTATCTAATCTATTTTCTGTTCTTATTGTGTTTTCAGCCTTTTTCTATCTTAAGGAATCAGCCCAAAAATCCCCAATTTCTAGGGTTTTTCCATACTCTTTTTGGGTGAAATTAGATTGTCGAAATTTGGGGAAAACTATCTTGGTGTTCAATTGGGCAGAATCACAATCTCCTTGAGGGTTTCAAGAACCCTAACACTTATTTCTATTCTCAATTTGATTCTTTGCTGATTTGGGGATTTTATTTCAGATCTGAAAATTCAAAAATCTAATCTTTTAATTTTCTGTTTCGTTTCAGATCTAATTGTTTAGGGTTTTCGTAGGAGTTTCTCGTGACTTGGCAACTCGATCTTGGTCCGCGCACATTCCTCTATCATTTGGTATCAGATTTTGGGCGTTTTGGGTGTTCTTGGTTGATTTCTAAACTGATCTCTATTTTTTAAAGCATAAACAGCAATTTTATCCAGAAAAATTGTTCAAAAAAATTCATTTGAGTGGGTAAACGTTGTCTGATTGATCTGAAATTTTACATACATGTTTTTGGCACTGTGATTGAATATAAAAAAATTATTCCCGCAAAAAAATCAGTCAAAAAGTCAAAAAAATCAAAAAAATACGAAATTCAATAAAAATTTAAAAAAAAGATTCAGCGGGTTGAATTTGGTGCCCAAAATTTCCAGATCAAAAATTCAATATATAAGGACACTCCAGATTTAATTTCGTGATTTTTGGAGATCGGGAACACCTCGAACGAAGTTGTCAAGTTACTCCACAGTTTTTCGGGTTTTCTGTTTTCAGCAATTTTTATTGATTCTTAGCTGTAGGTTTTCATTTGTTTACCTTTATTCTTCCTTTACGTTATCTAACACCTTCTTGGTTCTTGTGTTAGTAGGATTTAAACGTGTGCACAACTTCTTCCTCGGTGCAACACGAATCAATTGGTGTCTCGTCAGTTTTTGGCATCCTAGTGCAAATTAGGATTCTTTGGTAGTTTGATTCACACTCTCTAATTTGTTGATATAAACTCTGATAAAGAACTCACAAGATTGAATTCGACCTCATTGAGAATTTGATTTTTTCTTTTTGAGTGATTAACGGTGAGGTTTGATAACTTTTATTTTGAGTGTTGAGTGTTTTGCAGGTTTTAAAAAAAATGTCTACAGGTGATAATAATAGTGACATATTTAAAAAATTCCAACAACAGTTGGATGAACAGGCTGCTGCTCTTCGAGCTTTGACTGCTACCATCAATGAGGTGCAATTGAATCAAGAACCTCAATATCGAAATCCAATCAAAGAAGATAGGGATAACCAACCCCAGAGGCGCGGCCCTCGACGTGTCACTAGAATGGATGATGATTTTCATGATCGTGGACAATCATCTTTGGCAAAACCAAAGAGCGAGCAGCAACGAGAACATCTCTTTCATACTCGCTGCCATGTACAAGGTAAGCTTTGTAGAGTTATTATTGATGGTGAAAGTTGCTCGAACATAGCCAGCACGACGATGGTGGAAAAGCTTTGTGATGTGACCACGCCCCAAGCCCCATCAAGTCCTTGTCTTGATTCCCTCGAGCTTCCAAAGGGACCAATGACCCGAGCTAGGTCCAAGCGATTTCTTGAAGTTGTTTCAGCTTTGTTGTTCAAGTTTTGGAAGGAGAATCAGCTTGTTGAAGATGAGGAAGCTCGATCCAACTCCTTGAAGAAACCATGCACCTTAGTGCAAGCTAATTTCAGCTCCATTTTAGCTTTTCTAGCTCGTTTCAACTCTGACCAGCTCAATTGAGCTCATTTCAGCTCAATCGAGCTCAATTTAGCTACAATTCAACTCATTTATTTTATTGGTTGAATAATTAAAGTATTTTATTAACTTAGTTTAAGTTATTACAGCTCATAATTATGTTTTGATTTATTTCATGTTTTTAAAGTTGTCTTAGCTGAATTTAATATGTTTAGCTTAAGACTTTATTAAATTTGTCTATTTTAAATTTATGTGTTAATTAATATATCTATTTTTAATTCATTTGTTCATGTTTCATGTAGGTACAGCCGAATGTGGAGATTCATTCAAGCTAGGTGCATGAACGTCTACTTACAATGCATGATGTGGGAACACAATTAAAGATGATTCATGAATGGGCTGGTTCAATGAACGTAAGGATGATGCATGAATGATTTAATACAATGAATGGAAGAATGCATGAATATTCACTTACATGCATCGGTTGCTGTCCATTGATCTCCTAAGTACCTATTCGGCCAAAAGGCATCTCTTGGAGTGTCCATTCACACCTTGGCCGAACCTAGACATGTCCATTGCTCTCCCATACATTCACCAAGCCTTCAAGTTTATTTCCTTAGCCATGAAGCTGCCTATTGAAGTACCATTCAGCCGAATTTGGACATAGCCTTTAAAGATACATTTCTAGATTAGTTTAATTCAATTAAAGCCGAATTTACTTAGCCTATTTGGCTATCTAATGTAATCTATAAATAGTTCTTTTCTCTTTGTAAAAAGGTTACAGAATTTGATTATTAAACTTAATAGAACTTTTGTTCTTGTGAGGTTACCTCCTCTCTTCTTTCGTTCGAGTCTCGAAGCGACTTATCTAGCTTGCTAGTGGCGTCCATCCAAACTCAATTGAACTTATCACCAAACCGGTGTGGCGTTCAACCATATTTTTATACCTTTGGTTCTTACCTCTATATAGGTATTGGGTCAAGGTTCGCTTCTATCCTTCATCAAATTTCACCTTAAACAATATAAGACTCGGGCAATACTTTTTAGTATTGAACATTCTTGACGTTTAAGTTTTATTTTCCATCTCCATCAATTACCTTTTTCTAACCTACCTTGTTTCTATTCTAAACCGAATTTATCAACACCAAACCACTCATCTAAACCCTCTCAAAGCTTCCGCAACCCTTAGCCTAAATCACCCAATTTTGACAACTCCAACTACTCCTCGTAGACGATAGGGCAACTTTGTGAAACGACTCATTAACCTGGGCCGGATCACATCATCTGGTATCAGAGCTACTAAAACGAGGAGTACCGATGTTCGTATCAGGCCGCAAGTAGGTTCGAAACGTGAAAAAAAAAATCAAAAAAAAAAATTTGAGTTGTAATTTAATTTTTTTTCCCTTGTATTTAGCTTACTATTGTATTGGAGTAACAAAAAAATCAAAAAAAATTCGAAAAAAAAATTTGATTGAAAAAAAAATTCAAAAAAAAAGTGAAAAAAAATCGAGGAAAAAAAAAGAAAAGAAAAAAAAAGGTGAGCAAAAAAAAATCAAGTTTAAAAAAAAAGTGAAAAGTCTTGCGAGTTTTTTTATTTTCTTCTCTTATTTACTCCGATCATCAAGTTTCCCTTCCTACCATTATTTACCCATCCCAACGCCACACTTTAAACCAATTTTCTTCTTTATTCAGCCTACCCTACACCCGACATTATCCCTTGTAACCCATTTTGAAACCGACCCTCAAGCAGCAAATTAAGTCTATCGAGATGAATTACGAATTTGTGAGACGAGGTCGAGTGGTAAAAGGCAAGAGAGCGTGAGTTCATTCGAAAAAAAAGTGATGTGATCCGGCCCAGGTTAATCGAGTCGTTTCACAAAGTTGCCCGATCGTCGACGAGAAGTTCGTTCGAAATTGTTTTAAGATGAAGATTGTTTTCAGTTTAAGCGGAAGACTTTTAAAAGGGTTCAAAAGATAGGCTAAATTCGGATATTTTGTAGGTTCGGTTTAATAAGAAAAGAAATAAAGTTTATATTTAATAAATAGGATGGAGATGAAAAAAATGAACTTAAGTATTAAGAACGATTCAATACTATGTAAAGTATTGCCCCGGGACTTATATTGCTTAAGGTGAAATTTGTGGAAGGATAGAAGCGAACCTTGACCCAATACCTATATAGAGGTAAGAACCAAAGGTATAAAAATATGGTTGAACGCCACACCGATTCGGTGATAAGTTCAATGGAGTTCGGATTGACACCACTAGCAAGCTAGATAAGTCGCTTCGAGACTCGAACGAAAGAAGAGAGGAGGTAACCTCACAAGAACAATAGTTCATTCAAAAATTTGACAAAAAGTCCTCTCACAAAATGAAATAGCAAACTATTTATAGACTATGTACTAGCTAGCCGAATGGTCATCTTCATGGCTAAGCAAATTAAGCTAGAAAATTCTAGAATTGAAGCATTAAGTTGTTGTAGCTAAATTCAGCTGATTGAAGTCCAATAGGCAGCTTCTTGACTAAGCAAATGAACTTGGAATGCTTGGAAAGGTGCATGGCAGCAGCTAGGTTCGGCCAATGAGCTTAAATGAGCTCATTAAGATGCAACTCTTGGCTGAAAAAATACCAGCATTAAAGGAGAACGTGAATGGCCAAAATAAGTGTGAAAAGTCAGCCTTGAAGAGTCCTTTAGGTGTGAACATGGCCAACTGAATAGACATGGGTGTGAACTCCAAGTGTGAACGGCATTATGCTTGCTAAATGTCTCTTCCAAATTCGGCTCACTTGAGGGCTGATGAATGCATGGGATGCCAATAGCTTTGTCTAGATTCGGCCAAGGTGTGAATGGACACTTCAAAAGATATCTTTTGGCCGAATAGGTGCATAGGAAATTCAATGGTCAGCCACCGATGCATGTAGGT
The DNA here is from genome assembly GCF_007990345.1 of Gossypium hirsutum. Taxonomy (NCBI): domain Eukaryota; kingdom Viridiplantae; phylum Streptophyta; class Magnoliopsida; order Malvales; family Malvaceae; genus Gossypium; species Gossypium hirsutum. Next base: position 19,895,351 of record NC_053448.1, read on the forward strand.
GGATATTCATGCACTCTTCCATTCATTGTATTGAATCATTCATGCATCATCTTTAAGGCAACCATTCGTTGTAGGTAGTCATGCATGTACCCGAACATACATTGAACCAGAAATGTTCATGAATCCTCATTAATTGTGTTCCCACATGTGGATGTACCTACAAAAGATATAAACAAATTAGATTCAAGGTACATTCAGCTTAAATTAAATAATATCAAGACATATTTAACAAATTAAAATAAAGACATAAATAAAATATAATTAATAATAAATTCGGCTAGCTCAATGATAGTCAAAATTCTTGATGAGCTGAATTGAGCTAGAAAATTCAGTTATGAGCTGTAGTAAAAATAATTAAAATAAAACTATCACTCAAATTATTCAAATAATAAAATTAACGAGCTGTAAAGAAGCTAAATTGAGCTCGATTGAGCTGACTTGAGCTCGAGTGAGCTGGAAACGAGCTAAACGGAGCTCAACGAAAAGAAATTGAACTATTTCAGCTTGCATGGATTTGCAAGCAATGCTTAGGGAGCTGGTCCAAAAGTGTGCCCGAGGCGTGGCCGTATCAAAAAGCCTAAAAGAGAGTTCAAACACGAGTGAGTGAATTTTTCTTTTTGAGCGAACTTGAGAGATTTGTGGTGAGAATTATTTTTCTTTCTAATTTAACTTTTGTTTTCTAATATTTTGTTGAAGCATGTCTGAAGAATTTTCAAAATGTGGAGACAAGAAATGCAAAGGATAATGCGATCTGAATTTCGACAATTCGACAAAGATAAAGAAGATTTGACATCTACTATCGTTGACATCAAGATTAGTGCAATCCTTCAAAGATTGGAAAATGAACCACAATGTGAAGATATGTTTCACACGCGTTGCCGTGTCCACAATAAAGTTTGTTGCCTCATTATTGATGGTGGAAGTAGGTCAAACATGGCTAGTATTCGAACGGTAAAAAAACTTGGCTTGGCCACTACCAAGCATCCACGACCCTATCAACTGCAAGGACTTGGTGTTGAAGGCAAATTTGAAGTTACTCAACAAGTGCGTGTTGCATTTTCCATCGGAAGATACCAAGACGAAGTCCTTTGTGATGTTGTGCCTATTCAAGTCTGCCATTTGTTGCTAGGAGAACCATGGCAATCAGATCGCAAGGTCATTCACGATGAACGTACCAATAGGTATTCCTTCAAGCATCAAGGAAGGAAAATCACTTTAGCGCCGCTCACACCGGAACAAGTGCAAGAAGACCAATTCAAAATGAAGCAATCCATTGAGCGAGAAAAGGAGAAAGAGATTGAAAAATAAATTGAAAGAAAACAAAAAGAAAAAGAAAAAGAAATTGCAAAAGAAAATGAAGAAAAGAAAATTGAAAAAGAAATTGAGATTAAGAAAAAAATTGAAAAAGAAAAAGATGTTGAAGAAGAAACGAGAGAAAATGAAGATAGTGAGCGAGAACAAGAAAAGGAGAACGAAATTTTAACTAACCCCCGTGATGTTTGTTTTTGTTCTGTTCCTTCTTTTCAGGTTCTGACAAATCTCTGTGACGAATATCAACTTCAATATCTTCCTAACAAGCGACGTTTTTGCATGACCGAAAAAGGTAAGGATGAAGTTGAAATCGAACCACACAAGCTTGAAGGTAAGCGAGGTAAGGAATTTTTAAAAACCGAGTAATGGCCATCAAGTTTGAAAGTTGTTGAAAATGACTTTGTTTTAAAAAAATTCTCTTATTTTCATTCGATTAATTGCTATTCTTTGAATGTGGTTGATGTTATTCGGTACGAACGACAAATTAAAGATTTGGTTTTGCATGATTTCGGGTTTTCACGAAAAGCGATTTAATTTTTCAAATATGATAATTTTGTGCATCCATTATTGTCATGTGACAAATCCATGAATTTGTGCAAGTTTGATTTGATGAATATAAAGAGATTTGAATGTTTGTATCTATGGACACGAAAACCTTTTTGGTTTGACATGTTTGATTTACTAAAACACTTTGGCGTAAGTAATCAAACTCGTGTGTTCAAACCTGGAATTTATTGTTTTAGGTTGATATGTGCGGAACTCAAGCATCCTAAATTTTATGCGACAAATTTATGTCTGTTTGATGTTTGGCCTCTGAAATTTAAAGACTCTGTTTATAATTTAAAATTGTTCTTTGATCATTTTATGTGGCTGTACATGAAATTTATTTTTCATTTCGAAAAGGTAAGATCAACTCATGTTTTTGAACCTGGTATCGTTACATATGTTCAATATGTGAATAGTGTTTTAGCCTGTTCTTTTGAGTTCAACGTCTATGGAGACATTACCCTCTTTCAGCATTATGAACCCAACACTTCGAAAAGTGCAAGTTGCCTTTGTGTTTACCCTTCGTTTCAGGTTTTTCAAGGATTGTGTAATGAGCTTCGACTTCAATACCTTCTCAAGGAGAAAAGGTTCACTTTGATTGAAAAAGGTAAAATTGATTCTCAATTTTCCACTCCTAAAGGTGAATCAGGTATGAATTCTGATGTTATGCGACCATCTTTTCTTAAGTCGAATGTAACTAAAATTTTTGAAGACACCTTGATCGCTGAAAATCGCTTGAATCCTGTTGTGGTTAATTATTTGATTTTGCTTGATGATGATAAATCCATTTTGAGTAATGATAAGACGATTTTTCTCTTTGGAAAATGTGATGAATTCATTGTTGAGAACATAACCAAACGACAATTGCGAGAGCCAAACATGCGAAATCATGAATCATATGAAACTTTTCATTTGTGTGTTTGTGATGAAGATTTAAATTTCTTGTTCCATTACTCGCATTCCATTTACTTGAACAATGACTTGAAGCAAATTGAAAAGTTCGAATGCTTGAAAACATATTTGTTTTCGTCTCGACCATTTGATGAGTTATGGATATGGAAGGAGTTTTGTTCATGTGATTGTAAGAATGATGTTTTAAGTTTGCCTTTTTACATGACTCATACTTGTCTTGTTATGACCATGCATGATCCACATAGTTGTTCTGATCATTTCTTGATGATTAATGGTTGTCTATTTTCATTGATTCATTTGCCATCACTAATGCCGAATATTGTGAGTTCTTTTGCAAAGGCTTATGAACGACTAATTGTTCCATTCATTCAAGGAGAGTTGCAAAAGACGGATTATTTTCTAGAGAATAAACAGCTCGACTTGAGGACAAGTCGTTTTGAAGAAGGGGGGAATGATGTGACCACGCCCCAAGCCCCATCAAGTCCTCGTCTTGATTCCCTCGAGCTTCCAAAGGGACCAATGACCCGAGCTAGGTCCAAGCGATTTCTTGAAGTTGTTTCAGCTTTGTTGTTCAAGTTTTGGAAGGAGAATCAGCTTGTTGAAGATGAGGAAGCTCGATCCAACTCCTTGAAGAAACCATGCACCTTAGTGCAAGCTAATTTCAGCTCCATTTTAGCTTTTCTAGCTCGTTTCAACTCTGACCAGCTCAATTGAGCTCATTTCAGCTCAATCGAGCTCAATTTAGCTACAATTCAGCTCATTTATTTTATTGGTTGAATAATTAAAGTATTTTATTAACTTAGTTTAAGTTATTACAGCTCATAATTATGTTTTGATTTATTTCATGTTTTTAAAGTTGTCTTAGCCGAATTTAATATGTTTAGCTTAAGACTTTATTAAATTTGTCTATTTTAAATTTATGTGTTAATTAATATATCTATTTTAATTAATTTGTTCATGTTTCATGTAGGTACAGCCAAATGTGGAGATTCATTCAAGCTAGGTGCATGAACGTCTACTTACAATGCATGATGTGGGAACACAATTAAAGATGATTCATGAATGGGCTGGTTCAATGAACGTAAGGATGATGCATGAATGATTTAATACAATGAATGGAAGAATGCATGAATATTCACTTACATGCATCGGTTGCTGTCCATTGATCTCCTAAGTACCTATTCGGCCAAAAGGCATCTCTTGGAGTGTCCATTCACACCTTGGCCGAACCTAGACATGTCCATTGCTCTCCCATACATTCACCAAGCCTTCAAGTTTATTTCCTTAGCCATGAAGCTGCCTATTGAAGTACCATTCAGCCGAATTTGGACATAGCCTTTAAAGATACATTTCTAGATTAGTTTAATTCAATTAAAGCCGAATTTACTTAGCCTATTTGGCTATCTAATGTAATCTATAAATAGTTCTTTTCTCTTTGTAAAAAGGTTACAGAATTTGATTATTAAACTTAATAGAACTTTTGTTCTTGTGAGGTTACCTCCTCTCTTCTTTCGTTCGAGTCTCGAAGCGACTTATCTAGCTTGCTAGTGGCGTCCATCCAAACTCAATTGAACTTATCACCAAACCGGTGTGGCGTTCAACCATATTTTTATACCTTTGGTTCTTACCTCTATATAGGTATTGGGTCAAGGTTCGCTTCTATCCTTCATCAAATTTCACCTTAAACAATATAAGACTCGGGCAATACTTTTTAGTATTGAACATTCTTGACGTTTAAGTTTTATTTTCCATCTCCATCAATTACCTTTTTCTAACCTACCTTGTTTCTATTCTAAACCGAATTTATCAACACCAAACCACTCATCTAAACCCTCTCAAAGCTTCCGCAACCCTTAGCCTAAATCACCCAATTTTGACAACTCCAACTACTTCTCGTAGACGATCGGGCAACTTTGTGAAATGACTCGATTAACCTGGGCCGGATCACATCACTTTGCTTAACCACTACCAAGCATCCACAACCTTATCAACTACAAGGGCTTAGCAACAAAGGCCAATTTAGGGTCACTCAACAAGTGCGCATCGCCTTTTCTATCGGTAAGTATCAAGACGAAGTTGTGTCCGACGTAATGCCTATTCAAGCCTGCCATTTGTTGCTAGGAGAACCATGGCAACTGGATCGAAAAGTCACTCACGATGGTCGTACCAATAGGTATTCTTTCAAGCATCAAGGAAAGAAACTCACCTTAGTGCCGTTCACTCCGGAACAAGTCCATGAGGACCAAATCAAACTGAAAAATTCTGTTAAAACAAGTGAGGAAAAAGAAAAAGAGAATGAAAAGAGCAAAAAGAGATTGAGAGTGAAAAAGAAATTGAAGAAAGAAGAGAAAATGAATTAGAAAAAGAAACAAAAGAAAAAGACGTGGAAAGGGTAGTGAGGAATGTTTCCACTAACCAAGATATGAATTTTTCTTGTGTTGCTACTTTCCAGGTTCCCGAAAGATCGAAAGATAACTTTCAACTTCAATACCTCTCAAATGAAAGACGCTTTCATACGATCAACTTAGGCAAAGATGAAATCACACTACATGATCCCGAAGGTAAGCGAGGTAAGGAAATTTTAGAAACCGAGTCCAGTGCAGATTTGAAAATTATTGATAAAACTTTTGGTGACTTAGTTCTTAAAAGATCCCCTCATTTTGATCCGATTAATTGTTACTCTTCGATTGTGGTTGATAAAGTCATTACGAAAAGAAGCGTGATTTGTTATTCTCTTGATTTACCTTGTGTAAAATCCTCGAATTTGTCCAAATCTATTTTGGAGAATAAGGTAACGAAATTTTCCAAATTTGTTTTCAATTTATATTCGTGCCTTAAACAGTTTATGTGGTTGTACATGAAGTTTGAGTTCCATTTGACAAAGGTTAACTCAACAACGGAGATTCGACTACACTATGCCCCCGATGAGCGAAGGTTTGTTTTAAATGAAAAAGGTAAAATCGACCCTTATTCTTCTGCTTATCGAGGTAAGATGCTTGAAACCTTTGAAACACTTTTGTACTCCTCGGATAGTGATAAAGATCGTGTTGATGAACACTTAGATCGAAACGTGCTTGACTGTCCTATTTTATTTATTGATGATCTATCTGTTTTGATGGTTGATAAAAAGATTCTTGTTTTTGATAATGCATGTGTGAGTGAATCTATAGACCGTCGATTAATGCATGGTATGATTATGCAACTCTGTGAACCATGTGAATCTTTTCAAATACCTACTTGTGACAATTATGTTTACCATTTGACTTATTACTCGCAATTTATTCATGGTTTGTGGGAACAATGTGAGACGACTGAATGCCTTAAAACATGTCCATCTTTGTTTCAAATATTTGACGAGGCAGTGGTGAGTAAATTAGATTGTTTGCATGGTAATCTGATTCTGTCCATTCACATGCGTTATACCTGTTCTGTTATGCTTATGATTGGACTACAAGCTTGTTTCCGTTGCTATTTACTATCTCATGGCTATTCTTTTCAGTGGACTCAATTGCCATTAGTCTCGTTCGATAGAGGAAAGTCGAGTTCATTTGATTTTTCAGATTCGAGGACGAATCTTTTTGAGGAAGGGGGGAATGATACGAGTCACAAAAGCCCAAATTCTTGAAGGCGAGGCCCAATAAGTAAATTCCCAGCCCAATCAAGAAATCCATCCATACTTAGTTGAAAATCAGGCCAAATTGTCAAAGTGGCCCAAGTTGCAAAATTTTATTTTTATTTATTTATTTATTTATTTACTTAGTTTAAATTTTTATGTCAATATTCAGTCCAAGAGTCCCAGATAAAATGACCTTTGACCGAATTTCCATATTAAAATAATTAGGAGTTTTTTTTATTTTAGTTTTCTAATTAGATTAGGACTAGTTATAAGGCCTATTTAAAGGCATGGCTGTCCACCTTGTTAAACACTTATTATTATTATTAAAATTTCAGATTTGTTGAGAGCAGAATTTTCTTTGAGTTTTCTCCAAGATTTTTCTCTTGAGTTTTCTTTAGAAGTTGTTTTAACAATCTTGTGATTGTGGGAGCCATCTTCAACCTTCTTCTTGCCATTGATATTCTTTGGAGGGGAGATTAGAGCCGTTTGAAGGGAGTTGTGAGATCTTTCGAGATTTCAAGGCTTCTTAGGACTTATCTTTTAATTTCTTACTGTCAATTCTTTCTTTATTTCTACTTGTGCTGAATCATTATCTAATCTATTTTCTGTTCTTATTGTGTTTTCAGCCTTTTTCTATCTTAAGGAATCAGCCCAAAAATCCCCAATTTCTAGGGTTTTTCCATACTCTTTTTGGGTGAAATTAGATTGTCGAAATTTGGGGAAAACTATCTTGGTGTTCAATTGGGCAGAATCACAATCTCCTTGAGGGTTTCAAGAACCTTAACACTTATTTCTATTCTCAATTTGATTCTTTGTTGATTTGGGGATTTCATTTCAGATCTGAAAATTCAAAAATCTAATCTTTTAATTTTCTGTTTCGTTTCAGATCTAATTGTTTAGGGTTTTCGTAGGAGTTTCTCGTGACTTGGCAACTCGATCTTGGTCCGCGCGCATTCCTCTATCATATACCGTATTGCCGACAATGTCGATTCTTACTCCAAATTCGCTAGCTCTGATACCAATTTGATACGAACTCGTTTTGTGATTGATTTGAGTCGTTAGTGTTTGCTCAATCGTGAATTTGAGTAAGGCTAAGTTTGTTTCAAAATAGAAGAAAGGCTACAAACAAACGTTTAAAAGGGAAATGGGTTTAACAACGAATGGAAAAATTTGGCTAAAGGCAGAGAATGAACCAACAATAGAGGTTGTTGACCCGAGACCCAAAGTAGCTCTTAGGTGAATGACAGTATAGGAAAACAACAAAGAAATGACCTTGACCCACTATCAAGAATGATAGGAACCTTTGTATATGATGAACGCCACACTATGAAAGTGATAAGTTCGAAAACAAGAAATGGATAGACGCCACAAGCTAAGCTTGATAAGTCAAATCAATTCCGTAAGAACAAAGAGAATTGGATAGCTCACAATTCAAATATTTCATCTATATTCAGCAAAAAGTTCCTCCCTCTATGGTTGATTACATCTATTTATAATGCTAGAACAAGGTAACCGAATGGTCAAAAACATCCACTTAATGTGCCATAAAAAAACTGATCTTTTCTTATTCTTTGAACCAAATAACTCCTTCCATAAAATCACTTTAATTCAGCTGATTTGAATGTCTTTAATGGCTTAGAAAATGACTCTTGAGTTGTCCTTGGCTAGTTGAATAGACACCATCTCTTACCAGCTCCTTAATGACATTCAAAGGCTTGATTAATTTCTCTTAAAAGCTCCAAAAACGGCTGAAAGTGGAAGAGTTGCTGCTGAATTTTAAAGGGCATAAAATGCTCTTTAAAAACTCCTTTTAATGATCTTTAAGCTCCTTTTTTTAACAGCCCCTTTAATTGTAACTCAAAAGAACTTGAACAGCCACTTATTAAATGTGTAATAGCCTTGAATTGTAACCACTATAAGCTAAAAAGTCACCTGCAATAAACACATTAAAATGAGTTTATTAAACACATTAAAACACTTATTAATCATAACACATATTAAACTTACTTAAATAAATGAACTAAAACATATATGCAATAATTATTCCAGCAACTAGTTTAATTAAAGAAGCATAATTTAAAGAACTTAATTTATGCATCAATAAATAATCCTAGGAACTAGATCAATTAAGAAGCATCTTATTTAATAAAGTTCAATAACTAACTCATGTATTAAAACTTTAAGATAAGTTAAATTAATTGATCAGCAACTTATTTATTAAACTAAAACAAGTTAATTAAAAGAAACAAATTCAGCTTGCAATAAATTGCAAGTAACGCGTTTTGAACGGTTTGAAGCACGACTATCAAATCCGGCCACTCCCTCTTCCCAAGCTCATTCCACATAGCTTGCTATTGCATTTCGAAATCTCTTAGCTCGTGATCGAGTTATTGGTCCTCGTGGCAGCTCAATGGATTCGGTAGTAATTTCCCGGGCTAAGGTTGCATCAAAGTTCAACTCACCTACAAAAACACATGAACCAAAATTAAATCACATAAAATTCAGCTGAACAAACATTAATATAATTTAGACACACTAATTAAACATAAATTAAATTAGACAAATTTAATAAAGTCTTAACAAGACATATTAAATTCGGCCAAGACACATTTAAAACATGTAATAAGTCAAAACATAATTATAAGCTGTAGTAATTTAAGCTAAATTAATAAATTACTTAATTTATTCAGACATTAAAACAAATGAGTTGAAATAAACTTAAGCCAAGCTCAAACGAGCTAAAGTAAGCTAAATTGAGCTCAAACGAGCTAAATTAAGCTCATGTGAGCTAAATCGAGCTGGGAAAAACTAAGATTGAGCTTGTTGAGCTGAGATTGAGCTTCATCTTGCACTTGGGGCCCTCGTGTTTAGGCCAATCATGATAGCAACGAGCAGTGCCACAACATGATACGATTGAGATCACATCACATTCTTCCCAATTTCTAATGTTCTTTCCCACAACAGCTCGTAATAAAGTCCCTAAGATTTGATTAACTACTTCAGCTTGGCCATCAGTTTGGGGGTGACATGTAGTAGAATAAAGTAATTTAGTACCAAGCTTACCCCACAACACCTTCCAAAAGTGGCTAAGGAATTAGACATCTCTGTTGATACGAACCGCCCCCGGGAACGGCTATTGTTTCAGCCTACAAGCGAGGCTCGTCGTGTTTGCAAGCTGGACGTAGCTCAATTTTATTTTGTGGAGCTTCATTTAGTTCGTTTCCAGCTCTTTACAAGCTCAATGAGCTCGAACTAGCTCAATAAACTCATTTTAGTTTCCTTTAGTTTTGCATTTTTATTTTGCTGGAATAAATTTTAGTTAATTTAGTTTAAGCTAATTAACTAATTTAACTAGGTGTTAATTGTGTCTTTAAGTCATTTAATGTGTCTTATTATTTTCGGCATTAATAAGTTGAGTTAATTAATTTGTCTTGATCTAGTTAAATTAAAGATGTCTTGATTTTATTTAGTTTGTCTAAATTTATACATGCATTAAATCTGTCCAGCCGAATTTATGTGTCATGTTTATTAATATTCAAGTTGTCACAATGTTAATTAGGATGTTCACATTATGTTTTTAATTAAGTTCATTTGTGTTATGTAGGTGCACCCGAATTTGAAGATACATTGGGCAGATTCATGCATGTAGATTCAATGAATGTGAAGGTGCATGTGCAGCTGGTTTAATGCATTAAAGTTGATTAATTTTAGTGTTTTTCAAGGCAACTATTTGGCCAAAAGTGTCCAAGTTGTTCATCCCTCCAAGCTTGGCCGATTCTCTTCTCAAGGGAGCATAAAGGCTGTTCACACCATGGCTGTTCGGTTCAGCCATGTTCACACCATGGGGACTCTTCAAAACCTTCCATTCACACCCCAAAAAGGCTGCTCAAGTTCTCTTTTAATGCTGGTCATTTTTCATCAAGAGTTGCCTAATGAATGAGTCAATTAAACTCATTAGGTGAACTTGGCTGCTACATGAATCTCCGAAATTCATTTGATCAATTTGGAAGCTTTAATTTTGGTCACCATTTAGCCAAATCTTCATTGGCCAATATACATGGATTTAAGCTGAATTTATTTCAATGTTTGCTTAGATATTAAGTCTTGAACTTGTCTATTCGGCTACTAGTCACTCAAGCTATAAATAGTTGCTGAATTTCTTGTAAAGGGACTTTTGGCCATTTTGATTATTGAATTAAGTATTTTGTGAGGAATTCTTCTCTCAATTTCGTCCAAAGACTTAGTTGGCTTATCTACTAGTTAGTGGCGCCAACCTTTGTTCTTTGCATCCCGAACTTATCACTTTCACCCAAAGTGTGGCGTTCATTTGATACTGAGGTTCCTATCTTTGATAGATAGTGGGTCGAGGTCCTTTTTACATCCGTTTTCATCCACCTTAAAGACATATAAGATTCGGGTCAACATTTTTCCTTAGTGTTGGTTCATTCTTGTTTTTTAAGCTTTTCTTTCCATTTCACCTTAAACCGAAAATTCCATACCTTTAATATTTGTTTTCTTTCTTTCTTAGCCGAAATACCTTACCAATCGTTTCCTTTTAACCTTAAATGAACCATAAACACCTTCATTGAACAAATATAACTCTTTGATTCAAGACGAATGAAACTTCATCGTTAGGACGATCGGGCAACAAAAACAACTCGAATTCATCAACGAGGCCGGGGTCGTATCATCTGTCAGAAACAATTTTTTGAGGGATGCCATGAAGTCTTACCACTTCTTTAAAGAATACGTCTGCCACATGTGTGGCATCATCTGTTTTGTGACAAGGAATAAAATGTGCCATTTTTGAAAACCTGTCAACAACAACAAATATACTATCTCTTCCTTTCTTGGTTCGAGGCAAACCTAAAATAAAATCCATAGATAAATCCATCCAAGGAGAAGTAGGAATCGGTACAGGAGTGTAAAGGCCATGAGGCATTACCTTAGATTTTGCCTGTTTGCATGTAATGCACTTGGAACATACATTTTCCACATCTTTCTTCATATGTGGCCAATGAAAGTGTTCTTGCAAGATATCCAGTGTTTTGGCCACTCCAAAATGTCCCATTAAACCCCCATTATAGGCCTCATGAATCAATAAGTCTCTCATGGAACACTTTGGTATGCATAACCTGTTCATACGAAAAAGAAAGCCATCTACAAGATAAAATTTATCAAAAGCAATATGTCCACAATTCTTATAGATATGGCCGAAATCAGCATCATCATCATATAGTTCCTTAATATGTTTGAACCCTAAGACTTTAGCATTCAATGTAGTTATTAAAGCATATCGTCTAGACAAAGAATCTGCAACTACATTATCTTTACCTGTTTTATATTGTATTACATAAGGAAATGTTTCAATGAATTCTACCCATCGGGCATGCCGTTTACTCAATTTACCTTGTCCCTTTAACCATTTAAGGGATTCATGATCTGTATGTATGACAAACTCATTGGGTAGCAAGTAATGTTGCTGATGTGATCCGACCCGGTTGATTGAGTCGAGTTCACTTAAGTTGCCCGATCGTCGATGAGAAGTATTGGTTGATGTCGAATGGAGATAACTTTATGGAGTTGTTTTAAGCGGAAGTAATTAAAAGGGTTCAAAAATGGCTTGGTTTGGAGAATGGATAGGTTCGGTTTAACAAAGAAAATAAAGTTTAAGTAGATAGATAAAATGGAATGGAAATTGAACTCAAGCGAAGAACGATTCAATACCATGTAAAGTATTGCCCCGGGACTTATATTGCTTAAGGTGGGTTTAATGGAAGTCGAAGATGGACCTTGACCCGTTACCTATAGAGAGGTAGGAACCAAATATATAAAAAGGTGGATGAACGCCACACCAGGATGGTGATAAGTTCAAGGAGTCGGGTTGACGCCACTAGCGAGCTAGATAAGTCAGAACGAGACTCGTACGAAATAGGATAGGAGGAAACCTCACAATCAAGTTTAATAATCAAAATTGTCTAACCTTTTTACAAAGAGAAATGAACTATTTATAGAGTTCAGATGATAGCCGAATAGTCATACTAAACAAGCTTAAAGACTAAGTAATTCGGCTTTAAATGTGTAAAACTAAACTAGAAATGTATCCATTAAAAGTGATGTCCAAATTCGGCTGTATGGATGTTCAATGGCCAACTTCATGAGTAAGGAAATGTACTTGAGGGCTGATGAATGCATGGGATGCCATAGCTTTGTCTAGATTCGGCCAAGGTGTGAATGGACACTTCAAAAGATGTCTTTTGGCTGAATAGGTGCATAGGAAATTCAATGGTCAGCAACCGATGCATGTAGGTGGGTATTCATGCACTCTTCCATTCATTGTATTGAATCATTCATGCATCATCTTTAAGGCAACCATTCGTTGTAGGTAGTCATGCATGTACCCGAACATACATTGAACCAGAAATGTTCATGAATCCTCATTAATTGTGTTCCCACATGTGGATGTACCTACAAAAGATATAAACAAATTAGATTCAAGGTACATTCAGCTTAAATTAAATAATATCAAAACATATTTAACAAATTAAAATAAAGACATAAATAAAATATAATTAATAATAAATTCGGCTAGCTCAATGATAGTCAAAATTCTTGATGAGCTGAATTGAGCTAGAAAATTTGGTTATGAGCTGTAATAAAAATAATTAAAATAAAACTATCACTCAAATTATTCAAATAATAAAATTAACGAGCTGGAAAGAAGCTAAATTGAGCTCAAATAGGTGGAATTGAGCTCAAGTGAGCTGATTGAAGTCGAATTGAGCTAAGGGAGCTGGAATTGAGCTGAAATTAGCTTGCACTAAGGTGCATGGTTTCTTCAAGGAGTTGGATCGAGCTTCCCCATCTTCAACGAGCTGATTCTCCTTCCAAAACTTGAACAATAAAGCTAAAATAGCTTCATGAATTTGCTTGGACCTAACTCAAGTCATTGGTCCCTTTGGGAGCTCGAGGGAAACAAGATTCAAGCTTGGTGGTGCTTGGGACGTGGTCACATCATTCCCCCCTTCTTCAAAACGACTTGTCCTCAAGTCGAGCTGTTTGTTCTCTAGAAAATAATCCGTCTTATGCAACTCTCCTTGAATGAATGGAACAATTAGTCGTTCATAAGCCTTTGCAAAAGAACTCACAATATTCGGCATTACAGATGGTAAATGAATCAATGAAAATAGACAACCATTAATCATCAAGAAATGATCAGAACAACTATGTGGATCATGCATGGTCATAACAAGACAAGTATGAGTCATGTAAAAAGGCAAATTTAAAACATCATTCTTACAATCATATGGACAAAACTCCTTCCATATCCATAACTCATCAAATGGTCGAGACAAAGACAAATATGTTTTAAGCATTCGAACCTTTCAATTTGCTTCCACAAGTCATTGTTCAAGTAAATGGAATGCGAGTAATGGAACAAGAAATTTAAATCTTCATCACAAACACACAAATGAAAAGTTTCATATGATTCATGATTTCGCATGTTTGGCACTCGCAATTGTCGTTTGGTTATGTTCTCAACAACGAATTCATCACATTTTCCAAAGAGAAAAATCGTCTTATCATTACTCAAAATGGATTTATCATCATCAAGCAAAATCAAATAATTAACCACAACAGGATTCAAGCGATTTTCAGCAATCAAGGTGTCTTCAAAAATTTTAGTTACATTCGACTTAAGAAAAGATGGTCGCATAACATCAGAATTCATACCTGATTCACCTTTAGGAGTGGAAAATTGAGAATCAATTTTACCTTTTTCAATCAAAGTGAACCTTTTCTCCTTGAGAAGGTATTGAAGTCGAAGCTCATTACACAATCCTTGAAAAACCTAAAACGAAGGGTAAACACAAAGGCAACTTGCACTTTTCGAAGTGTTGGGTTCATAATGCTGAAAGAGGGTAATGTCTCCATAGACGTTGAACTCAAAAGAACAGGCTAAAACACTATTCACATATTGAACATATGTAACAATACCAGGTTCAAAAACATGAGTTGATCTTACCTTTTCGAAATGAAAAATGAATTTCATGTACAGCCACATAAAATGATCAAAGAACAATTTTAAATTATAAACAGAGTCTTTAAATTTCAGAGGCCAAACATCAAACAGACATAAATTTGTCGCATAAAATTTAGGATGCTTGAGTTCCGCACATATCAACCTAAAACAATAAATTCCAGGGTTGAACACACGAGTTTGATTACTTACGCCAAAGTGTTTTAGTAAATCAAACATGTCAAACCAAAAGGGTTTTCGTGTCCATAGATACAAACATTCAAATCTCTTTATGTTCATCAAATCAAACTTGCACAAATTCATGGATTTGTCACATGACAATAATGGATGCACAAAATTATCATATTTGAAAAATTGAATCGCTTTTCGTGAAAACCCGACATCATGCAAAACCAAATCTTTAGTTTGTCGTTCGTACCGAATAACATCAACCACATTCAAAGAATAGCAATTAATCGAATGAAAATAAGAGAATTTTTTTAAAACAAAGTCATTTTCAACAACTTTCAAACTTGATGGCCATGACTCGATTTTTAAAAATTCCTTACCTCGCTTACCTTCAAGCTCGTGTGGTTCGATTTCGACTTCATCCTTACCTTTTTCGGTCATGCAAAAAGGTCGCTCGTTAGGAAGATATTGAAGTTGATATTCGTCACAGAGATTTGTCAGAACCTGAAAAGAAGGAACAGAACAAAAACAAACATCACGGGGGTTAGTTAAAATTTCATTCTCCTTTTCTTGTTCTCGCTCACTATCTTCATTTTCTCTCGTTTCTTCTTCAACATCTTTTTCTTTTTCAATTTTTTTCTCAATCTCAATTTCTTTTTCAATTTTCTTTTCTTCATTTTCTTTTTCTCTCACTATTTGATTTCTTTTTCTTTTTCATTACAATGTGCAGATGACACGAAAGAATCAAAGAGATAATCATTTGGCTCAAAGAAAGAGAAAATATTTTCATAAACTTCTCGTCCATTTCTTCGGGAACAATCCTTTGGGAAGGACTTCTTTGAAGCATACGAGGAATAGCTCGTTCTTTCTCGCTCATCTCGAGTGATTTTTGACTCGAAGTTTTCTTCTCGCGGTCTCGAAAGCCTTGTTGAATAGGAGTCTTGATATGTGTCTCTTCTCGAATAATGTCGTCGTGATGAACTTGACTCTATTTCTCGACTCGGTGAAGTTTGCTTTCGTCGGGCTTTTTCCTCCACTCAGTCCAAACGTCTTTTTAATGGGCTTAGTTTTTCCTCCAATATTCAGCCCATCTCGTTCACCAAGTATTGAAATTCATCGGTAGAGAATTCTTCTTGAGACATGATTCAAGAAAACGTTCGAAAACCGAAAGATAGAATAAATAGTAAATGAACCTCACCAATTCAAAATCCTCACCAATCTCTCACAAAGAAATAATGATTCTCACTCGCACTCATGTTTAGACTCAATTTTTGGCTTTTTCTTTTGATGTATTTCACTCTTGCCTTTTACCACTCGACCTCTTCTCTCAATTTCGTGATTTGTCTCGATAGACTTAATTTGCTGCTTGAGGGTCGGTTTCAAAATGGGTTACAAGGGATAATGTCAGGTGTAAGGTAGGCTGAACAAAGAAAAAAATTGGTTTAAAATGTGGCGTTGGGGTGGGTAAATAATGGTAGGAAGGGAAACTTGATGATCGGAGTAATAAGTGATAATGATAAAAACTCGCAAGACTTTTCATTTTTTTTTCATTTTTTTCATTTTTTCTTTTAACTCGATTTTTTTTGTCACTTCTTTTTTTTCTTTTTTTTTGATTTTTTTAATTTTTTTTTCAAATTTCTTCTTTTTTTTAAATCCAATACAATAGTAAACTAAATACAAGGAAGAAAAAAATTAAATTAAATTCCAACAAAAAATTTTGTTGATCTTTTTTACTTTTTTTACGTTATGAACCTACTCCGAGCTTGATACGAATGTCGGTACTCCTTGTTTTAGTAGCTCTGATACCAAATGATGCGATCCCGGTTTAGTAGTTGAGCCCGAGTCGTTTAGTTCTCGATCGTAAATGAAGAAGTATATTAGACAAGAAGAAGTTAGAATATATTTGTATTCAAAGAAGTAAAGTAACTTTGTGCAAAGTTGGATGTGGATTTGGTTTAAGTCGAAATGGTATGAATAGAATGATCGAGTTCGATTTAGGTTTAGTTAAGAAATGGTCTTTGGTTTTGGTACGTTTTGGTATTTGGGAATTGGTACGAAATGGTATGGAAGTTGGTATGAAATGGTATGGTATTTGGTACGAATTGGTAATGGTTCAAAAAGGTCAAGAGTGAACCAACACTAAAGAAGAGTGTTGACCCGAAACTTATAGGACCAAATTGAGTTGGAAATGGTGGATAAGGACCTTGACCCAATACTTAGGAAAGTATGAACCAAAGGTGATACGAGTCACAAAAGCCCAAATTCTTGAAGGCGAGGCCCAATAAGAAGATTCCAAGCCCAATCAAGAAATCCACCCATACTTAGTTGAAAATCAGGCCAAATTGTCAAAGTGGCCCAAGTTGTAAAGTTTTATTTTTATTTATTTATTTATTTATTTTATTTAGTTTAAATTTTTATATTCAGTCCAAGAGTCCCAAATAAAGACCCTTGGCCGAATTTCCATATTAAAATAATTAGGAGTTTTTTTTTAGTTTTAGTTTTAGTGTTCTAATTAAATTAGGAAAACATTTGAAAGGCCTATTTATATGGCTTGGCCAGCCACCCTACATTACATTACAATTACATTGAAAATTTCAGATTTGATTTGAGTGAAAATTCTCTTTGAGTTCTTCAAAGATTTTCTCTTGAGTTTTCTTTAGAAGTTGTTTTAACAATCTTTTTGATTGTGGGAGCCATCTTCAACCTTCTTCTTGCCATTGATATTCTTTGGAGGGGAGATTAGAGCCGTTTGAAGGGAGTTGTGAGATCTTTCGGGATTTCAAGGCTTCTTAGGACTTATCTTTTAATTTCTTACTGTCAATTCTTTCTTTATTTCTGCTTGTGCCGAATCTTTATCTAATTTATTTTCTGTTCTTATTGTGTTTTCAGCCTTTTTCTATCTTAAGGAATTAGCCCAAAATCCCCAATTTCTAGGGTTCTTGCCGATTCATCCATACTCTTTTTGGAAGAAATTAGATTACCGAAATTTGGGGAAAACTATCTGGGTGTTCAATTGGGCAGAATCGCAATCTCTTCTAGGGTTTCAAGATTCCTTATTAACACTTATTTCTATTCTCTATTTGATTCTTTACTGTTTTGGGGATTTTATTTCAGATCTGAAAATTCAAAATCTAATCTTTTAATTTTCTGTTTCGTTTTAGATCTAATTGTTTAGGGTTTTCGTAGGAGTTTCTCGTGACTTGGCAACTCGATCTTGGTCCGCGCGCAACCCCGTATCATTTGGTATCAGATTTTGGGCGTTTTGGGTGTTCTTGGTTGATTTCTAAACTGATCTCTATTTTTTAAAGCATAAACAGCAGTTTTACCCAGAAAAATTGTTCAAAAAAATTCATTTGAGTGGGTAAACGTTGTCCTATTGATCTGAAATTTTACATACATGTTTTTGGCACTGTGATTGAATATAAAAAAATTATTCCCGCAAAAAATCAGTCAAAAAAGTCAAAAAAATCAAAAAATATGAAATTCAATAAAAATTTAAAAACAGATTCAGCGGGTTGAATTTGGTGCCCAAAATTTCCAGATCGAAAATTCAATATATAAGGACACTCCAGATTTAATTTCGTGATTTTTGGAGATGGGGAACACCTCGAACAAAGTTGTCAAGTTACTCCGCAGTTTTTCGGGTTTTCTATTTTCAGCAATTTTTATTGATTCTTAGCTGTAGGTTTTCATTTGTTTGCTTTTTATTCTCCTTTTACAATATCTAACACCTTCTTGTTTCTTGTGTTAGTAGGATTTAAACGTGTGCATAATCCTTCCTCGGTGCAACACGAATCACTTGGTGTCTCGTCAGTTTTTGGCATCCTAGTGCAAATTAGGATTCTTTGGTAGTTTGGTTCACACTCTCTAATTGGTTGATATAAACTCTGATAAAGAACTCACAAGATTGAATTCGACCTCATTGAGAATTTGATTTTTCTTTTTGAGTGATTAATGGTGAGGTTTGCTAACTTTTATTTTTGAGTGTTGAGTGTTTATTTTTTACAGTTTTGAAGATGTCTAAAGGTGATAATAATGATGCACTTATGAAAGTCCAACAACAGTTAGACGGACATACTGCTGCAATCACACAAATAAATGCTACACTTCAAGCATTGAATACTACTTTGAATGAGGTACGAGTGAATCAAAAACATCAATATCGAGATCCAATTAAGGAAGATAGGGATAACCAGCCCCATAGGTGCAGCCCTCAACGTGTCCCTAGAATGGATGATGATTTTCATGATCGTGGACAATCATCTTTGGCAAAACCAAAGAGCGAGCAGCAACGAGAACATCTCTTTCATACTCGCTGCCATGTACAAGGTAAGCTTTGTAGAGTTATTATTGATGGTGAAAGTTGCTCAAACATAGCCAGCACGATGATGGTGGAAAAGCTTTGCTTAACCACTATCAAGCATCCACAACCTTATCAACTACAAGGGCTTAGCAACGAAGGCCAATTTAGGGTCACTCAACAAGTGCGCATCACCTTTTCTATCGGTAAGTATCAGGACGAAGTTGTGTGCGACGTAATGCCTATTCAAGCCTGCCATTTGTTGCTAGGAGAACCATGGCAACTGGATCGAAAAGTCACTCACGATGGTCGTACCAATAGGTATTCTTTCAAGCATCAAGGAAAGAAACTCACCTTAGTGCCGCTCACTCCGGAACAAGTCCATGAGGACCAAATCAAACTGAAAAATTCTGTTAAAACAAGTGAGGAAAAAGAAAAAGAGAATGAAAGAGAGCAAAAAAAGATTGAGAGTGAAAAAGAAATTGAAGAAAGAAGAGAAAATGAATTAGAAAAAGAAACAAAAGAAAAAGACGTGGAAAGGGTAGTGAGGAATGTTTCCACTATCCAAGATATGAATTTTTCTTGTGTTGCTACTTTTCAGGTTCCCGAAAGATCGAAAGATAACTTTCAACTTCAATACCTCTCAAATGAAAGACGCTTTCATACGATCAACTTAGGCAAAGATGAAATCACACTACATGATCCCGAAGGTGAGCGAGGTAAGGAAATTTTAGAAACCGAGTCCAGTGCAGATTTGAAAATTATTGATAAAACTTTTGGTGACTTAGTTCTTAAAAGATCCCCTCATTTTGATCCGATTAATTGTTACTCTTCGATTGTGGTTGATAAAGTCATTACGAAAAGAAGCGTGATTTGTAATTCTCTTGATTTACCTTGTGTAAAATCCTTGAATTTGTCCAAATCTGTTTTGGAGAATAAAGTAACGAAATTTTCCAAATTTGTTTTCAATTTATATTCGTGCCTTAAACAGTTTATGTGGTTGTACATGAAGTTTGAGTTCCATTTGACAAAGGTTAACTCAACAACGGAGATTCGACTACACTATGCCCCCGATGAGCGAAGGTTTGTTTTAAATGAAAAAGGTAAAATTGACCCTTATTCTTCTGCTTATCGAGGTAAGATGCTTGAAACCTTTGAAACACTTTTGTACTCCTCGGATAGTGATAAAGATCGTGTTGATGGACACTTAGATCGAAACGTGCTTGACTGTCCTATTTTATTTATTGATGATCTATCTGTTTTGATGGTTGATAAAAAGATTCTTGTTTTTGATAATGCATGTGTGAGTGAATCTATAGACCGTCGATTAATGCATGGTATGATTATGCAACTCTGTGAACCATGTGAATCTTTTCAAATACCTACTTGTGACGATTATGTTTACCATTTCATTTATTACTCGCAATTTATTCATGGTTTGTGGGAACAATGTGAGACGACTGAATGCCTTAAAACATGTCCATCTTTGTTTCAAATATTTGACGAGGCAGTGGTGAGTAAATTAGATTGTTTGCATGGTAATCTGAATCTGTCCATTCACATGCGTTATACCTGTTCTATTATGCTTATGATTGGACTACAAGCTTATTTCCGTTACTATTTACTATCTCATGGCTATTCTTCTCAGTGGACTCAATTGCCATTAGTCCCGTTCGATAGAGGAAAGTCGAGTTCATTTGATTTTTCAGATTCGAGGACGAATCTTTTTGAGGAAGGGGGAATGATACGAGTCACAAAAGCCCAAATTCTTGAAGGCGAGGCCCAATAAGAAGATTCCAAGCCCAATCAAGAAATCCACCCATACTTAGTTGAAAATCAGGCCAAATTGTCAAAGTGGCCCAAGTTGTAAAGTTTTATTTTTATTTATTTATTTATTTATTTTATTTAGTTTAAATTTTTATATTCAGTCCAAGAGTCCCAAATAAAAGACCCTTGGCCGAATTTCCATATTAAAATAATTAGGAGTTTTTTTTAGTTTTAGTTTTAGTGTTCTAATTAAATTAGGAAAACATTTGAAAGGCCTATTTATATGGCTTGGCCAGCCACCCTACATTATATTACAATTACATTGAAAATTTCAGATTTGATTTGAGTGAAAATTCTCTTTGAGTTCTTCAAGGATTTTCTCTTGAGTTTTCTTTAGAAGTTGTTTTAACAATCTTTTTGATTGTGGGAGCCATCTTCAACCTTCTTCTTGCCATTGATATTCTTTGGAGGGGAGATTAGAGCCGTTTGAAGGGAGTTGTGAGATCTTTCGGGATTTCAAGGCTTCTTAGGACTTATCTTTTAATTTCTTACTGTCAATTCTTTCTTTATTTCTGCTTGTGCCGAATCTTTATCTAATTTATTTTCTGTTCTTATTGTGTTTTCAGCCTTTTTCTATCTTAAGGAATTAGCCCAAAAATCCCCAATTTCTAGGGTTCTTGCCGATTCATCCATACTCTTTTTGGAAGAAATTAGATTACCGAAATTTGGGGAAAACTATCTGGGTGTTCAATTGGGCAGAATCGCAATCTCTTCTAGGGTTTCAAGATTCCTTATTAACACTTATTTCTATTCTCTATTTGATTCTTTACTGTTTTGGGGATTTTATTTCAGATCTGAAAATTCAAAAATCTAATCTTTTAATTTTCTGTTTCGTTTCAGATCTAATTGTTTAGGGTTTTCGTAGGAGTTTCTCGTGACTTGGCAACTCGATCTTGGTCCGCGCGCATTCCTCTATCAAAAGGTATCAAAAGTGAACGCCACACTCGGGTTTAAGGAGTGATAAGTTCGGAAAAGACTCGAAAAGACGCCACTAAAAACTTAGATAAGTCTTACGGGTCTCGAACGAAATTTGAGAGAAAATGCCTCACAAATTTGGCAGCAATTCGCTAATTAAAATGTCCAAAGTTCTTTACAAAGTAAAAAATTCAGCTATTTATAATAATCTCCTAAGCTAGCCGAATGGTCTCTTTCAATCCTTAAGGAGTAAGCAAATGAACCACTTGAATGTGCTAACTAGATTCGGCTGAACTTGACAAGCTTCTAGAACTCCCATTGAACCTTGGTCACTTTGAATGGTGCATGAAGAAGTTAAATTCGGCCAATGTACATAAATGAACTCATTTAAGTTGTATCTTTTGCTGAAAAGTGACCAGCCATTAAGAGGGATTTGAATGGCCAAATGAAGTGTGAACACTCGGTTTCAATGAGTCTTTGTGTGTGAACATTCCAAACTGAAAAAGCCAAGAGTGTGAACTTCATGTGTGAACGGCATAATGCTGGTTCTTGAATCATTTAAAATCAGCTGAACATTCCTCATGCATGTAACGCCACATTCATTGAACCTATGATGCATGCACCTAGCTTAAATGCTTCCACCCACATTCGGCCAACCTACACAACATGAACAAATGAATTTAGTTGATCATTATTCAGCTGAATCATATTAAAAACGAAATTTAGACAACATTAATCCAAATAATTAAAACAAAACTCAATTAATTAAACTAAGTCTAATTAATTCAGTTTGGACAAGACACATTAAAACATGTATTAAGACTTATTTATAAGCAGTAGGAATTTAATTTGACTTAATAACATGTAAGAAAAACACAATTAATCATGCATAATTAAATCCAACCAGATTTTAAACCAAATAAATAATGAATATTAATTGAGCTGTAATAAACTAATTAAATGACTCAAATAATTATTTCAGCTACTATAATAAGGTCTCAATGAAATTGAGCTAGTTCGAGCTCATTGAGCTTGAAAGGAGCTGGAAACGAGCTAAATGAAGCTCCACAAAATAAGATTGAGCTACGTCTAGCTTCCAAACACGACGAGCCTCGCTTGTAGGCTGATGCAATGGCCGTTCCCAAGGGCGGGTCGTATCAGTTGCCATACTTGAAGTGATACGGGGTTGCGCGCAGACCAAGATCGAGTTGCCAAGTCACGAGAAACTCCTACGAAAGCTCTAAACGAACAGATCTAAAAATTAAAACAAATAACAAGATTAAACTAATTAGACCTGAAATTAAATCCCCAAATTCAATTAAAGGAGCAGCAAGAAACAAAGAAATAGAATAGATGAATCAAACGAAATTGGAAGTATAGAAAGATTGCGAATCGGTCAACAAATTGATTCGGCCAAGAATGCCCAATTTCCAGCAATCAATTGATTCCCAAATTGAAAGAAATCCAATCGGCCAAACCCTAGGAATTGGGGATTTTTGGGTTCGAATGGGTGCTGCCAATAGGAGAACAACTTAAACGATGAGATCTTGAGTTTAATCAATGCTGGAAAACAAACAAGAACAGCAAAATATTAGATGAGAAATCGGCACAAGTATAAGCAAAGAAAAGTAAAGAAAGAAATCGAAAACAGCAAGAATTAAAGGATAAGTCCTAAAGATCCTTGAAATCTCGAAAGATTTCACAAATCTCTTCAAACGGCTCTAATCTCCCCTCCAAAGAATATCGATGGCAAGAAGAAGGTTGAAGATGGCTCCCACAATCAAAAGATTGTTAAAACAACTTCTAAAGAAAACTCAAGAGAGAATTCTTGGAGAAAACCCCAAAGAAAATTCTGCACTCAACAAATCTGAAATTTGATAGAAAAAAATAATAATAAGATGTTTACAAAGGGTGGCTGGCCAATGCTTATATAGGCCTCCAACAAATCCTAATCTAATTAGAAAACTTAAAAAAATTAAACTTAATTAAAAAAAACAAAGGAAAATTCGGCCATGCATCCTATTGGGCTGTTTTGGGCCGAATTTAACATGTGATATTCCTAAAACTTAAAAATTAACTTAAACAACTAAAATGTTTACAAATTGGGCCCTTTGACATTTTGGCCTGATTTTCAACTAAATATGTATGGATTTATTGATTGGGCTGGGAATTTGCTTATTGGGCCTCGCCTTTAAGAATTTGGGCTTGTGATCCATCTCCTACCGAAATTGGGTCATTGACGCTCGTAATGGAGATCCAACGCGCTTTGGCTGTAAGATTTGGTTTCTTGGACCAAGATTTCCAAGATTTGAAATCTTGATTTTCTTGATTCTTGAAATCGCTCCGAACAGCAAAATTGGGCCAAGATTCAATTTCTTGATTTTCTTGAAAAACAAGAAAGTGAATCTTGATTTTCTTGATTTGAGCCCATCACCTTCTTAAGCTTGGGTTGGGCCTTTGTGACTCGTATCATTCCCCCCTTCCTCAAAAAGATTCATCCTCGAATCTAAAAAATCTAATGAACTCGACTTTCCTCGATCGAACGGGACTAATGGCAATTGAGTCCACTGAAAAGAATAGCCATGAAATAGTAAATAGCAACGCAAACAAGCTTGTAGTCCAATTATAAGCATAATAGAACAGGTATAACGCATGTGAATGGACAGATTCAGATTACCATGCCTTAATCGACGGTCTATAGATTCACTCACACATGCATTATCAAAAACAAGAATCTTTTTATCAACCATCAAAATAGATTTATCATCAATAAATAAAATAGGACAGTCAAGCATGTTTCGATCTAAGTGTTCATCAACACGATCTTTGTCGCTATCTGAGGAGTACAAAAGTGTTTCAAAGGTTTCAAGCATCTTACCTAATAAGCAAAAGAATAAGGGTCGATTTTACCTTTTTCATTTAAAACAAACCTTCACTCATCGGGGGCATAGTGTAGTCGAATCTCCGTTGTTGAGTTAACCTTTGTCAAATGGAACTCAAACTTCATGTACAACCACATAAACTGTTTAAGGCACGAATATAAATTGAAAACAGATTTGGAAAATTTCGTTACCTTATTCTCCAAAACTGATTTGGACAAATTCGAGGATTTTACACAAGGTAAATCAAGAGAATAATAAATCACGCTTCTTTTCGTAATGACTTTATCAACCACAATCGAAGAGTAACAATTAATCGGATCAAAATGAGGGGATCTTTTAAGAACTAAGTCACCAAAAGTTTGATCAATAATTTTCAAATCTGCACTAGACTCGGTTTCTAAAATTTCCTTACCTCGCTTACCTTCAGGATCATGTAGTTTGATTTCATCTTTGCCTAAGTTGATCATATGAAAGCGTCTTTCATTTGAGAGGTATTGAAGTTGAAAGTTATCTTTCGATCTTTCGGGAACCTGAAAAGTAGCAACACAAGAAAAATTCATATCTTGGTTAGTGGAAACATTCCTCACTACCCTTTCCACGTCTTTTTCTTTTGTTTCTTTTTCTAATTCATTTTCTCTTCTTTCTTCAATTTCTTTTTCAATCTCAATCTCCTTTTGCTCTTTTTCATTCTCTTTTTCTTTTTCCTCACTTGTTTTAACAGAATTTTTCAGTTTGATTTGGTCCTCATGGACTTGTTCCGGAGTGAGCGGCACTAAGGTGAGTTTCTTTCCTTGATGCTTGAAAGAATACCTATTGGTACGACCATCGTGAGTGACTTTTCGACCCAGTTGCCATGGTTCTCCTAGCAACAAATGGCAGGCTTGAATAGGCATTACGTCGCACACAACTTCGTCTTGATACTTACCGATAGAAAAGGCGATGCGCACTTGTTGAGTGACCCTAAATTGGCCTTTGTTGCTAAGCCCTTGTAGTTGATAAGGTTGTGGATGCTTGGTAGTGGTTAAGCAAAGCTTTTCCACCTATGTTCGAGCAACTTTCACCATCAATAATAACTCTACAAAGCTTACCTTGTACATGGCAGCGAGTATGAAAGAGATGTTCTCGTTGCTGCTCGCTCTTTGGTTTTGCCAAAGATGATTGTCCACGATCATGAAAATCATCATCCATTCTAGGGACACGTTGAGGGCTGCACCTATAGGGCTGGTTATCCCTATCTTCCTTAATTGGATCTCCATATTGATGTTTTTGATTCACTCGTACCTCATTCAAAGTAGTATTCAATACTTGAAGTGTAGCATTTATTTGTGTGATTGCAGCAGTATGTTCGTCTAACTGTTGTTGGACTTTCATAAGTGCATCATTATTATCACCTTTAGACATCTTCAAAACCTGTAAAAAATAAACACTCAACACTCAAAAATAAAAGTTAGCAAACCTCACCATTAATCACTCAAAAAGAAAAATCAAATTCTCAATGAGGTTGAATTCAATCTTGTGAGTTCTTTATCAGAGTTTATATCAACCAATTAGAGAGTGTGAACCAAACTACCAAAGAATCCTAATTTGCACTAGGATGCCAAAAACTGACGAGACACCAAGTGATTCGTGTTGCACCGAGGAAGGAGTTGTGCACACGTGTAAATCCTACTAACACAAGAAACAAAAAGGTGTTAGATAATGTAACGGAAGAATAAAAGCAAACAAATGAAAACCTACAGCTAAGAATCAATAAAAATTGCTGAAAACGGAAAACCTGAAAAACTACGGAGTAACTTGACAACTTCGTTCGAGGTGTTCCCGATCTCTAAAAATCACAAAATTAAATCTGGAATGTCCTTAAATATTGAATTTTTGATCTGGAAATTTTGGGCACCAAATTCAACCCGCTGAATCTTTTTTTAAATTTTTATTGAATTTCATCTTTTTTTATTATTTTGACTTTTTTGACTGATTTTTTTGCGGGAATAATTTTTTTATATTCAATCACAGTGCCAAAAACATGTATGTAAAATTTCAGATCAATCGGACAACGTTTACCCACTCAAATGAATTTTTTTTGAACAATTTTTCTGGGTAAAACTGCTGTTTGTGCTTTAAAAAATAGAGATCAGTTTAGAAATCAACCAAGAACACCCAAAACGCCCAAAATCTGATACCAAATAATACGGGGTTGCGCGTGGACCAAGATCAAGTTGCCAAGTCACGAGAAACTCCTACGAAAGATCCTAGACGAACAGATCTGAAATCAAAAACAAAGATTAAGATTAAACCGAATCAGATTTGAATTTAAAATTCCCAAATTCAATTAAAAAAGCAGCAAGAAGAAAAGAAATAGAATCGATGAATCAAACGAAATTGAGAAGAAAGAAAAGATGCGAATCTGCCAAGGAATTGATTCGGCCAAGAATGCCCAATTTCCAGCAATCAATTGATTCCCAAATTGAAAGAAATCCAATCGGCCAAACCCTAGGAATTGGGGATTTTTGGGTTCGAATGGGTGCTGCCAATAGGAGAACAACTTAAACGATGAGATCTTGAGTTTAATCAATGCTGGAAAACAAACAAGAACAGCAAAATATTAGATGAGAAATCGGCACAAGTATAAGCAAAGAAAAGTAAAGAAAGAAATCGAAAACAGCAAGAATTAAAGGATAAGTCCTAAAGATCCTTGAAATCTTGAAAGATTTCACAAATCTCTTCAAACGGCTCTAATCTCCCCTCCAAAGAATATCGATGGCAAGAAGAAGGTTGAAGATGGCTCCCACAATCAAAAGATTGTTAAAACAACTTCTAAAGAAAACTCAAGAGAGAATTCTTGGAGAAAACCCCAAAGAAAATTCTGCACTCAACAAATCTGAAATTTGATAGAAAAAATAATAATAAGATGTTTACAAAGGGTGGCTGGCCAATGCTTATATAGGCCTCCAACAAATCCTAATCTAATTAGAAAACTTAAAAAAATTAAACTTAATTAAAAAAAACAAAGGAAAATTCGGCCATGCATCCTATTGGGCTGTTTTGGGCCGAATTTAACATGTGATATTCCTAAAACTTAAAAATTAACTTAAACAACTAAAATGTTTACAAATTGGGCCTTTTGACATTTTGGCCTGATTTTCAACTAAATATGTATGGATTTATTGATTGGGCTGGGAATTTGCTTATTGGGCCTCGCCTTTAAGAATTTGGGCTTGTGATCCATCTCCTACCGAAATTGGGTCGTTGACGCTCGTAATGGAGATCCAACGCGCTTTGGCTACAAGATTTGGTTTCTTGGACCAAGATTTCCAAGATTTGAAATCTTGATTTTCTTGATTCTTGAAATCGCTCCGAACAGCAAAATTGGGCCAAGATTCGATTTCTTGATTTTCTTGAAAACAAGAAAGTGAATCTTGATTTTCTTGATTTGAGCCCATCACCTTCTTAAGCTTGGGTTGGGCCTTTGTGACTCGTATCATGAAGTGCACGAACTAACGCTAATAGTTCTTTGCCATAGGTCGAGTAGTTTAACTGTGCACCATTCAATTTCTCACTAAAATAAGCAATAGGTTGCTTATCTTGCATTAAAACGACGCCGATTCCAATTCCTGAAGCATCACACTCAAGTTCAAAAGTTTTAGCAAAATCAGGTAATTTAAGCAAAGGAGCAGAACATATGATACGACCTCGGTTTAGTAGTTGAACCCGAGTCGTTTAGTTCCCGATCGTAAACGAAGAAGTATATTAGACAAGAAGAAGATAGAATATATTTGTGTATAAAGAAGTAAGATAAGTTCGTGCAAGGTTGAATGTGGATTTAGTTTAGGTCGAAATGGCATGAATAGAATGGAAGAGTTCGGTTTCGGATAACTAAGAAAGGGTATTTGGTTTTGGTACGTTTTGGTATTTGGGATTTGGTACGAAATGGTAATGGTTCAAAAAGGTCAAGAGTGAACCAACACTAAAGAAAAGTGTCGACCCGAAACTTATAGGACCAAATTGAGTTGGAAATGGTTGATAAGGACCTTGACCCGATACTTAGTAAAGTATGAACCAAAGGTATCAAAGGTGAACGCCACACTCGGGTTTAGGGAGTGATAAGTTCGGAAAAGACTCGGAAAGACGCCACTAAAAGCTTAGATAAGTCTTACGGGTCTCAAACGAAATTTGAGAGAAAATGCCTCACAAATTTGGCAGCAATTTGCTAATTAAAATGTCAAAAGTCCCTTACAAAGTGAAAATTCAGCTATTTATAATAATCACCTAAGCTAGCCGAATGGTCACTTACATTACTTAAAATTTAAGCAAATGAATCACTTAAATGGACTAATTAGATTCGGCTGAACTTGGAGCTCCAATAGTCACCTTCTAGATGGATAATTGAACTTGGAACTTGAGTGAATAAATGGCAGCAGCTACATTCGGTTGATGTGCTTAAAAGAGCTCATTTAATTGGCAACCATTGCTGAAAAATTACCAGCAATTAAGGAGATGCTGAATAGTCACTTTGAGTGTGAAAACCAAGTTTTGAAGAGTCCTTGAATATGAACACCTTGAACCGAACAGCCATGATGTATCCAGCAATGTGTAAGCAATAAATTCGGCTGAATGGTCACCTAGAAAACTTCAAACAGCAGCCAACTTCATTTTCCCATTCATGCATGTGCCGTCCCCTTCATGTACCTCCTTTTAATACCTTTCATGCACCAAGGACGTTCATGGGTAATGTACCTGCAGCAACATTCATCAATTCAATCAAATACATGTTTAGACACATTAAATTAACACTAAAATTCTGCACATTAAATTCGGCAGCCTTAGGACATAATTAAAACAAATAATAAAGTTGACACATTAAAAACATGCATAAAAACATATTTATAGGCTGTAGGAATTAATATGACTTAATAACATGTAAGAAGAAGAAAAAAAACATATTTAACATGCTTATTTAAATTCGTCCAGATTTAAGACCAATTAAACAACAAAAATTAATTAAGCTGTAATAAACTAATTAAATGATGCAAATAATTAGTTCAGCTACTATAATAAAGGTCTTAAAGATATGGAGCTGAAATTGAGCTGGTTCGAGCTCATTGAACTTGAAGGAGCTGGAAATGAGCTAAATGAAGCTCCACAAAAAAAAATAATTGAGCTACGTCCAGCTTGCAAACACGACGAGCCTCGCTTGTAGGCTGATGCAATGGCCGTTCCCAAGGGCGGGTCGTATCATCCCCTCCCTCTTTAGAGCGATTTGTCCCCAAATCGGGCCACTTGCTCGCAAAGAAACTTTCATTAACAAAGACCCCTTGGTTGTTGAATTTGATAAACTTGCGCCCAGCAACCAGAAATTCATGAGGAGATTGAAAATAACACCGATTAGTTACTTGCCCTCCCTCTTTAGGGCAAAGCCACTTCAAAGTGTCACCTACACAATAGAGAAAATTATGAATGACACAATGAACTACAAACTTGCGAACTCTTTCCAAATTTTCAATCCCAATTAGAGCAAAAGAACTATTGCCGAATCCAAAAATATAAATAAGCCTTACCTTTCCACATTGATTTTCCAAATTCATCAAGGAACTAGACATGGGAAATAATTCTACGAATATGAACAGTTCATGCAAATAAACACATATCTCACAACACACTCCATCAAATGGATTCGAAGACTCATGAATCAAACAATTAAATCGATTGGTCAAATCTTCACCATGAAAAATCCCATCCAATGGACGAATAGATTTTAACGAATAACTACAAATCCACAAAAAGTCTTTTAAACAAAGATGTGGGAAAAATATTAATCGGCCAAAAGAAACAAGATCACTTAGTCGAATCAAGTTTTGCAAATGTAAATTCAGTAGTGGCCAATAGTATTTCACTTCTTCATCAAACTTGTCAGTTTCATGATTGCCATCACCTTTTGAATAAAATAGAGATGTTTTTAGTTCTTCAGAAACCAAACCTTGTCTATCCTTAAGATTATGAATTTGAGGATCGGTTTTACCATTCTCTCGCAATATGAACCTTCTCTTCTCAGGAATATAATGTAATCGTAATTCCTTGCTTGGTTTAACCTGAAAAAATGAAGAGACAGGAAGACAATGATTAATCAAAACATTTTTCGTTCTCTCACTCAAATTTCTTTCACTTTCTTTTTCTTTGATCTTGTTTTTCTCACAATCTCGATTCTTTTCTTTTGAATCATTTTTCTTTTCTTTTTCACTCTCTCTCAATTTCTTTTTTTGTTCATTCAAATCTTCCAAGGATTGCTTTAATCGTTGTTGATCTTCCATCACTTGTTGTGGAGACAATGGGGCCAAAGTGATATTTTTGCCTTTGTGCTTGAACGAATATTGGTTAGAATACCCATCGTGCTTGACTCGCCGATCAAATTGCCACGGCCTCCCAAGCAGTAAATGGCCCGCATGCATGGGCACAACGTCGCACAAAATCTCGTCTTGGTATCTTCCAATTGAAAAAGGAATCAAGGCTTGTTTGGTAACCTTAAGTTCGACTCCTTCATTGAGCCATTGTAACTTGTAGGGACTCGGGTGCTTAAGGGTCGGCAAGGACAGCTTCTCGATCATAAGTGTGCTTGCAACATTTGTGCAACTCCCGCCATCGATTACAATGCTACAAACCTTTCCATGAACATAACATCGGGTATGAAACAAATTCTCGCGTTGTGGTTCACCCATAGAGCTTTGCACACTAAGACTTCTTTTTACAACGAGCATTTCACCTTCAACAGCAAATTCTACTTCAACTTCATTTTCGGATGGATGTTGAACTTCTTCGTCGTTTTTGTCTACTTCATCCTCCGATTCAATCTCACCATTGGGAAGCATGATCATTGTGTTACGATTTGGGCATTGGCTTGCGATGTGCCCTCTCCCTTGACACTTAAAACACTTAATATCACGTGTTCGGGATTGAATATTTTCAATGGCCTTACCTTTGCTAGATTCGGCCACAGATTTGTTGGACTTCATGGGCACCACAGTTTCTTTTGATTGATTTGTTGAAACATTCTTACTTGCCCCTTGGTTCCACTTAGATGCATTCGAAGAGGAATAACCACGTACGGCTCCTTTCATCTTGAGTTGCTTTTCGACCTTGATCGCCATGTGAACCATATCGACGATCTCTACGTAGTGTTGCAACTCAACTATGTTTGCAATTTCACGGTTAAGTCCGGCTAAGAAACGAGCCATAGTTGCCTCTCGATCTTCCTCTACATCCGCTCGAATCATGGCCACTTCCATCTCCTTGAAGTAATCCTCCACGCTTCTCGTCCCTTGTGTAAGATTTTGAAGTTTTTGGTACAACTCTCGATGGTAGTACGAAGGGATGAAACGTCGTCGCATTACAGCCTTCATCTCGGACCATGTTTGGATAGGACGCTCGCCATTTCGCCTTCGGCTAGTTGTAAGTTGGTCCCACCACACCATTGCGTAGTCCGAAAATTCGATAGCAGCCAACTTAACTTTCTTGGCCTCAGAATAGTTATGGCATTCAAATATAAGCTCGATCTTTTTCTCCCATTCGAGATAAGCTTCGGGATCCGATCGGCCTTGGAATGAAGGGATTGACAACTTAATGCTTTTCAAGTCATCATCGAACCTCCCTCGATTTCGTTGGCCTCGGTTGCGTTGGCCTCTTCGTTGAACATTCGCATTGGACCCTTGATCACTTTCGTATTCAATCGACTCGGAAGATTCATCATCTAAATCAGATTGCCGTCCTCGATTTCTTGGAGGGCTTAAGGGAGTTCTCCTTCGTTGGGCTCTTCCTTCCACACGATCAAGTCTATCTTGAATCGGTTCTAACTTTTGATCGAACATTCGTTCCACCTCGCGTAGCAATGCTTGCAAATTCAAGTCCGGCACATTTCGAACAGGTTGCCTTTTGGCCATGTTTATTGTAGGGCTTCTTGATATATGAAACTACAACCTCACAACAAAAACTCACAAGTCACTCAAAAAGAGAATAATTCGGCACTCCACTCGTGTTTCACTCAATTTCGGCTTTTAACTTGATGTAACTCTCGTGCCTTTTACCACTCACTTTCCTCTCGTGATTTCGTAAGCGACTCGTAGTGCCTTAGTCTTAGTTCAGTGGGTCGGCTTCAAATGGCTTTACAAGGGTTTGATGTTAGGTTACGGGTAGGCTAAAAGAAACAAGAAAGGCTTTAGGCTAAGTGTGGCTTAGAAGATGAATAGAAAAGAATACCAAACTTACAAACTCGAAACACTTTTTTTTTATATCAAAAAAATTTTTTTTTTTAATTGCGTGAAATTTCACTACGGGGGATATAAAAGGGTGTAGAATGAGATTTTGGAAAAATTTCTATTGAAGTGTCTCCAGACTCTTTTTTTTTTTTTTTTTTTTTTTTTACGGATCTTTCACGTTCTTTTCGTCCGCACCTAGACCGTATGCAATTTTTTTTTTCAAAATATTTTTTTTAAATTAATTTTTTTTTCGATTTTTTTTTTTTGAATCTACAATTTACGTACCTAAATTAAATTGACTTCGAGTGCTCGTACTTCTCGTTTTTACTAGCTCTGATACCAAATGATACGACTCGGGTTCAACTACTAAACCGAGGTCGTATCAACATAACTTAGCTTTTAGAGTTTGAAAGGCCTTTTCTTGGGTTTCACCCCATTTGAAACCCACTGATTTCTTTATAACCTCTGTCAATGGGGCAGCAATAGTAGAGAAATCTTTCACAAATCGTCTATAAAAACTAGCTAAACCATGGAAAGATCTCACCTCAGTTACCGATTTAGGAGTCGGCCACTCCTTAATTGCCTTGACTTTGTCCTCGTCGACATGAATACCTTGAGCACTAACTATGAAACCTAAAAATATTAGTTTATCACAACAAAATGTGCATTTATCAAGGTTGGCAAATAATCTTTCTGCTCGTAGAATATTCAAAACGGTTCGAACATGGAAAACATGATCATCTAATGTCATTGAGTAAATTAAAATGTCATCAAAATAAACTACTACAAATTTACCCAAGTGAAGCCTTAAAACATGATTCATTAATCTC
Organism: Gossypium hirsutum; assembly: GCF_007990345.1. Lineage (NCBI taxonomy): Eukaryota > Viridiplantae > Streptophyta > Magnoliopsida > Malvales > Malvaceae > Gossypium > Gossypium hirsutum. Next base: position 19,928,939 of record NC_053448.1, read on the forward strand.
ATAAATGTACTAGGTGCATTAGTAAGGCCGAAAGGCATAACTAACCATTCATACAATCCAAATTTTGTTTTGATGGCTGTTTTCCATTCATCCCCTTCCCTCATTTGAATTTGATGATAACCGCTTTTTAAATCAATTTTTGTAAATATAATTGAACCATGTAATTCATCAAGCATATCATCAAGTCTAGGAATTGGATGTCGATACTTTACCATTATGATATAGGGTTGCGCGCGGACCAAGATCGAGTTGCCAAGTCACGAGAAACTCCTACGAAAGATCCTAGACGAACAGATCTGAAATCAAAAACAAAGATTAAGATTAAACCGAATTAGATTTGAATTTAAAATTCCCAAATTCAATTAAAAGAGCAGCAAGAAGAAAAGAAATAGAATCGATGAATCAAACGAAATTGAGAAGAAAGAAAAGATGCGAATCTGCCAAGGAATCGATTCGGCCAAGAATGCCCAATTTCCAGCAATCAATTGATTCCCAAATTGAAAGAAATCCAATCGGCCAAACCCTAGGAATTGGGGATTTTTGGGTTCGAATGGGTGCTGCCAATAGGAGAACAACTTAAACGATGAGATCTTGAGTTTAATCAATGCTGGAAAACAAACAAGAACAGCAAAATATTAGATGAGAAATCGGCACAAGTATGAGCAAAGAAAAGTAAAGAAAGAAATCGAAAACAGCAAGAATTAAAGAAAAGTCCTAAGAACCCTTGAATTCCCGAAAGAATTCACAAATTCCTTCAAACGGCTCTAATCTCCCCTCCAAGGAATATCGATGGCAAGAAGAAGGTTGAAGATGGCTCCCACAATCAAAAGATTGTTAAAACAACTTCTAAAGAAAACTCAAGGAAGAATTCTTGGAGAAAACCCCAAAGAAAATTCTGCACTCAACAAATCTAAAATTTGATAGAAAAAATAATAATGAGATGTTGTTTACAAAGGGCGGCTGGCCAATGCTTATATAGGCCTCCAACAAAACCTAATTTCACAAGTAACTAATAAAAATTAAACCTAATTAATAAAATAACAAGGTAAATTCGGCCATGCACTTATATGGACTGTTTTGGGCCGAATTTTACATGTAATGCTCCTAAAGATTAAAAAATTAAATTAAACAAGTAGGATGTTTACGAATTGGGCCCTTTGACATTTTGGCCTGATTTTCAACTAAGTATGAAGAAATTTCTTGATTGGGCTGGATTTTGGTTATTGGGCCTCGCCTTCAAGAATTTGGGCTCGTGATCCATCTCCTGCCAAAATTGGGTCGTTGACGCTCGTAATGGAGATCCAATGCGTTTTGGCTGCAAGATTTGGTTTCTTGGACCAAGATTTCCAAGATTTGAAATCTTGATTTTCTTGATTCTTGAAATCTCTTCGAACAGCAAAATTGGGCCAAGATTCGGTTTCTTGATTTTCTTGAAAACAAGAAAGTGAATCTTGATTTTCTTGTTCTCTCGTGTATGCATCTAAGGCCTTGCTAACAAGCTCTTGAATGGTCCCATTTAGTTTGGACCGCATTTGTCGGGCCTTTGATCTTGTTATTGGGCCTTGTGGCAATTTGAGCCCAGCACGTTCTTGAACTTGGATTGGGCCTTTATGACTCGTATCATTCCCCCTTCCTCAAAAAGATTCGTCCTCGAATCTGAAAAATCAAATGGGGACAAGTCAGCCACATTAAAAGTAGAACTTACATTGTACTCACCAGGTAGATCAATTTTATAGGCATTATCGTTGATCCGCTCGAGTACTTGGAAAGGCCCATCGCCCCTTGGGTCCAACTTAGTCTTCCTTTTTGTAGGAAATCGTTCTTTCCTCAAATGGACCCAAACCCAATCTCCGGGTTCTAGTACAACCCGTTTGCGCCCCTTGTTTGCTTTGTTGGTGTTGGCTTCATTTGTTTTGGCTATTCGCTGTCTAGCCTTCTCATGTAAGGATTTCACCAACTCAGCTTTCTGTTCGCCATCTAAATTCATGACGTGTTCAAGAGGTAATGGCGCAAGATCAAGTACTGTTAGTGGGTTAAAACCATAAACAAGTTCAAATGGGGAATAACCAGTTGTAGAATGAATAGATCTATTATATGCAAATTCAACGAATGGTAGGCATTCTTCCCAATTTCTAATGTTCTTTCCCACAACAGCTCGTAATAGATTCCCTAAGATTCGATTAACTACTTCAGTTTGACCATCAGTTTGGGGGTGACATGTAGTAGAATAAAGCAATTTAGTACCAAGCTTACCCCACAATACCTTCCAAAAGTGGCTAAGGAATTTGACATCTCTATCAGAAACAATTGTTTTAGGGATGCCATGAAGTCTTACCACTTCTTTAAAGAATAAGTCTGCCACATGTGTAGCATCATCTGTTTTGTGACAAGGAATAAAATGTGACATCTTTGAAAACCTGTCAACAATAACAAATATACTATCTCTTCCTTTTTTGTTCGAGGCAAACCTAAAATAAAATCCATGGATAAATCTACCCAAGGTGAAGTAGGAATCGGTAGAGGAGTGTAAAGGCCATGAGGCATTACCTTAGATTTGGCTTGTTTGCATGTAATGCACTTGGAACATACCTTTTCCACATCCTTCTTCATATGTGGCCAATGGAAGTGTTCTTGCAATATGTCTAGTGTTTTGGCCACTCCAAAATGTCCCATTAGTCCCCCACTATGGGCTTCATGAATCAACAATTCTCTCATGGAACACTTTGGTATGCATAACCTGTTTAAACGAAAAAGAAAGCCATCTACAAGATAAAATTTTTCAAAAGCAGTATGTCCACAATTCTTATAGATATGGCTGAAATCAATATCATCATCATATAACTCTTTAATATGTTCAAACCCTAAGACTTTAGCATTCAATGTAGTTATTAAAGTATATCGTCTAGACAAAGCATCTGCGACTACATTATCTTTACCTGTTTTATTTTGAATCACATAAGGGAATGTTTCAATGAATTCTACCCATCGGGCATGTCTTTTACTCAACTTACCTTGTCCCTTTAACCATTTAAGAGACTCATGATCTGTATGTATGACAAACTCATTAGGCAGCAAATAATGTTGCCATACTTGAAGTGCACGAACTAATGCCAATAGTTCTTTGTCATAAGTCGTGTAATTTAACTGTGCACCGTTCAATTTCTCACTAAAATAAGCAATAGGTTGCTTATCTTGCATTAAAACGGCGCCGATTCCAATTCCTGAAGCATCACACTCAAGTTCAAAAGTGTTAGCAAAATCAGGTAATTTAAGCAAATGAGCAGAACATAACTTAGCTTTTAGAGTTTGGAAAGCTTTTTCTTGGGTTTCACCCCATTTGAAACCCACTGATTTCTTTATAACTTCAGTCAATGGGCAGCAATAGTAGAGAAATCTTTCACAAATCGTCTATAAAAACTGGCTAAACCATGAAAGATCTCACCTCAGTTACCGATTTAGGAGTCGGCCACTCCTTAATTGCCTTAACTTTGTCCTCGTCGACATGAATACCTTGAGCACTAACTATGAAACCTAAGAATATTAGTTATCACAACAGAATGTGCATTTATCAAGGTTGGCAAATAATCTTTCAGTTCGTAGAATATCCAAAACGGTTCGAACATGGAAAACATGATCATCTAATGACTTTGAGTAAATTAAAATATCATCAAAGTAAACTACTACAAATTTACCCAAATGTAGCCTCAAAACATGATTCATTAATCTCATAAATGTACTAGGTGCATTAGTAAGGCCGAAAGGCATAACTAACCATTCATACAATCCAAATTTTGTTTTAAAAGCTGTTTTCCATTCATCAAGATTGTTAAAACAACTTCTAAAGAAAGCTCAAGAGAGAATTCTTGGAGAAAACCCCAAAGAAAATTCTGCACTCTAACAAACTGAAATTTAATGTATTGAATGATATATGGTTGCGCGCGGACCAAGATCGAGTTGCCAAGTCACGAGAAACTCCTACGAAAGATCCTAGACGAACAGATCTGAAATCAAAAACAAAGATTAAGATTAAACCGAATCAGATTTGAATTTAAAATTCCCAAATTCAATTAAAAGAGCAGCAAGAAGAAAAGAAATAGAATCGATGAATCAAACGAAATTGAGAAGAAAGAAAAGATGCGAATCTGCCAAGGAATTGATTCGGCCAAGAATGCCCAATTTCCAGCAATCAATTGATTCCCAAATTGAAAGAAATCCAATCGGCCAAACCCTAGAAATTGGGGATTTTTGGGTTCGAATGGGTGCTGCCAATAGGAGAACAACTTAAACGATGAGATCTTGAGTTTAATCAATGCCGGAAAACAAACAAGAACAGCAAAATATTAGATGAGAAATCGGCACAAGTATAAGCAAAGAAAAGTAAAGAAAGAAATCGAAAACAACAAGAATTAAAGAAAAGTCCTAAGAACCCTTGAATTCCCGAAAGAATTCACAAATTCCTTCAAACGGCTCTAATCTCCCTTCCAAGGAATATCGATGGCAAGAAGAAGGTTGAAGATGGCTCCCACAATCAAAAGATTGTTAAAACAACTTCTAAAGAAAACTCAAGAGAGAATTCTTGGAGAAAACCCCAAAGAAAATTCTGCACTCAACAAATCTGAAATTTGATAGAAAAAATAATAATGAGATGTTGTTTACAAAGGGTGGCTGGCCAATGCTTATATAGGCCTCCAACAAATCCTAATCTCACAAGTAACTAATAAAAATTAAACCTAATTAATAAAATAACAGGGTAAATTCAGCCATGCACTTATATGGACAGTTTTGGGCCGAATTTTACATGTAATGCTCCTAAAGATTAAAAAATTAAATTAAACAAGTAGGATGTTTACGAATTGGGCCCTTTGACATTTTGGCCTGATTTTCAACTAAGTATGAAGAAATTTCATGATTGGGCTGGATTTTGGTTATTGGGCCTCGCCTTCAAGAATTTGGGCTCGTGATCCATCTCTTACCAAAATTGGGTCGTTGACGCTCGTAATGGAGATCCAATGCGTTTTGGCTGCAAGATTTGGTTTCTTGGACCAAGATTTCCAAGATTTGAAATCTTGATTTTCTTGATTCTTGAAATCTCTTCGAACAGCAAAATTGGGCCAAGATTCGGTTTCTTGATTTCTTGAAAACAAGAAAGTGAATCTTGATTTTCTTGTTCTCTCGTGTATGCATCTAAGGCCTTGCTAACAAGCTCTTGAATGGTCCCATTTAGTTTGGACCGCATTTGTCGGGCCTTTGATCTTGTTATTGGGCCTTGTGGCAATTTGAGCCCAGCACGTTCTTGAACTTGGATTGGGCCTTTATGACTCGTATCACGTTATTTTGTTGATTGGGCGACAATCAACACACATACGAAACGTACCATCTTTCTTTGGCACTAATAAGATAGGAACAGCACAAGGGCTTAGGCTTTCACGGATGTACCCTTTGTCTAGTAACTCCTCAACTTGCCTTTGCAATTCTTTTGTCTCCTCGAGATTGCATCTATAGGCTGGTCGATTCGGAACCGAAGCTCCGGGTACTAAGTCAATTTGATGTTCAATCCCTCGTAAAGGTGGTAAACCTTTAGGGGCCTCACTAAAAACATCCTCATAATTCTGCAAAAGAGATTGAAAAACACTAGGCAAATTTTCGTTAACGTTAGATAAAGATAAATAATTTTGCCTAAACCTCACAAGGATAGAAGGCTGTTTATTGAGTAGGGCTCTCCTCACATCTTTTTTTGTTGCCAAAAGAATTTTTTCGCTCATTTTACCACTTGTTGATTCACTCACTTTTGGGCTTTTTAAATTTTGACTTTTTCTACTATTAGCCTCTTTTCTCTCTGTCTTTTGTATTTGCTCTTTCTCCCTTACCCCCTCACAAAATTTTATCATCTTCAATTGATCTTTGTATACATCAGTAGGATTTAAAGGAGCAAAAGTGAATTTCTTACCTTTAAATACAAGGGAGTATCCATTAAGTTTACCTTGGTGTGTAACATCACGATCAAATTGCCAAGGACGTCCAAGAAGCAAATGTGCCGCATGCATTGGGACCACATCACACCAAACTTCATCTTTGTAATTGCCGAGCTTAAAAGTGACCAAGGACTATTTTGTAACTTTTACTTCGGAACATTCATTAAGCCATTGAAGGTGATATGGCTTAGGGTGTTTGGTACAAGGCAACTTTAAAGAATCCACCAAATAGCTACTCACTACATTTGAGCAACTCCCACTATCAATAATGAGTGAACATAAGTTACCTTTAATAAAACACCGAGAATGAAAAATATTGGTCCTTTGGCTATCATCATCTCTTATCTGAATGTCAAGGGTTCGGCGAACTACAAAGCAATGGAAATCAGCAAAGTCCCCTTCCTTTGGTGGTTCGACCAACTCGTCGCCATATCACTGTCATCCACAAGTTCTGGCATATCTAGATCTGTATTATCAGAGTCGGAAGTGTACTCACCGTTATCTTTTAGAAGAAGTAATCTCGTGTTAGGGCATTCTCTACTATAATGACCACGCCCTTTGCACTTAAAGCATTCAATCTCACGAGTCCTCTTCGCACTCGAATCACCTAAATTGGGCTGCTTAGAAGGTGTTTGCGTTTTAGCAGGAGCCCCCCTTTTTTCCAATCTGATTGTTTACTTCCATTACTCAAAGAAGACTTGTTAGTAACAAAAGGGGATTTCGAACTCTTAAAATCAGAATTGGAGTTGTTACCTCGGTAATATTGTGAAGTCGAAAAGGAACCAAACCTTTGTTCCTTTAGTTGTTGCTCGATCTCAATGGCTTTATGAACTGCTTCTTCCAAATCAATGTAAGTTTGTAGCCTCAATGTATTAGCTATCGGCCTATTCAAACCATCAATAAATCGAACCATAGTTGTTTCCTCATCCTCCTCCACATTAGCTCTCTGAATGAGCATCTCCATCTCCTTAAAATATTCATCCACCGTCCTACTACCTTGGATAAGTCTTCTCAGCTTTGTTTTAATTTCTCTATAATAGTGGGGTGGAATAAACCTTTTACGCATAATCTGTTTCAACTCATCCCATGTTAAAATCTCACCTTCATAATTCCGATGGCGGTTTACCCCAAGTTGAGTCCACCAACTTAATGCATAATCAGAAAATTCTAGTGTTACTAACGCTACCTTTTCATCATCCGGACATTTATAATACCGAAACATAAGTTCAATCTTAGATTCCCATTCACAATAAGCGTCAGGATCATTCTTACCACGAAATTGGGGAATTGTGAATTTTGGTTTTGCCAAAAAAGGTTGCCCACGATCATGAAAATCATCATCCATTCTAGGGACACGTCGAGGGCCACGCCTTTGGGGTTGGTTATCCCTATCTTCTTTGATTGGATCTCGATATTGAGGTTCTTGATTCAATCGCACTTCATTGATGGTAGTAGTCAAAGCTCGAAGTGCAGCAGCCTGTTCATCCAACTGTTGTTGGAATTTCTTAAATATGTCACCATTATTATCACCTGTAGACATTTTTTTTAAAACCTGCAAAACACTTAGATTCAAAAATAAAAGTTATCAAACCTCACCGTTAATCACTCAAAAAGGAAAATTTAAATTTTCAATGAGCTAGAATTCAGTCTTGTGAGTCCTTTAGGAGAGTTTATATCAACCAATTAGATAGTGGCTGAACCGATCTACCAAAGAATCCTAATTTGCACTAGGATGCCAAAAACTGACGAGACACCAATTGATTCGTGTTGCACCGAGGAAGAAGTTGTGCACACGTGTAAATCCTACTAACACAAGAAACAAGAAGGTGTTAGATAGCGTAACGGAAGAATAAAGGCAAACAAATGAAAACCTACAGCTAAGAATCAATAAAAATTGCTGAAAACAGAAAAACCCGAAAAACTGCGGAGTAACTTGACAACTTCGTTCAAGGTGTTCCCGATCTCCAAAAATCACGAAATTAAATCTGGACTGTCCTTATATATTGAATTTTTGATCTGGAAAGTTTGGGCACCAAATTCAACCCGCTGAATCTTTTTTTAAAATTTTATTGAATTTCATCTTTTTTTATTTTTTTGACTGATTTTTTTGCGGGGTTAATTTTTTTATATTCTATCACAGTGCCACAAATATGTATGTAAAATTTCAGATCAATCGGACAACGTTTACCCAATCAAATGAATTTTTTTTGAACAATTTTTCTGGGTAAAACTGCTGTTTGTGCTTTAAAAAATTGAGATCAGTTTAGAAATCAACCAAGAACACCCAAAACGCCCAAAATCTGATACCAAATGATATAGAGTTGCGCACGGACCAAAATCGAGTTGCCAAGTCACGAGAAACTCCTATGAAAGCTCTAGACGAATCAGATCTGAATTCAAAACAAAGAACAAGATTAAAAGCAAATCAGAATTGAATTGAAATTCCCCAAATTCAATTAAAAGAGCAGCAAGAAACAAAGAAATAGAAAAAAACGAATTAAACGGAATTGAAAGTATGGAAAGGATGCGATTCTGCCAAGGGATTGATTCGGCCAAGAATGCCTAATTTCCAGCAATCAATTGATCCCCAAATTGAAAGAGATCCAATCGGCCAAACCCTAGGAATTGGGGATTTTGAGAACGACTCTTTGCTGCCAATGAATGATGATTTAATTCGATTCTTTGAGTTGAATATGGCTGGAAAAACAAAAGAAGAACAGCAAACAAATGAGATAAAGAATCGGCACAAGTAGGAATAAAGAAATAAAAACGAAACAGCAAGAAATAAAGAAAAGTCCTAAGAACCCTTGAATTCCCGAAAGAATTCACAAATTCCTTCAAACGGCTCTAATCTCCCCTCCAAAGAATATCGATGGCAAGAAGAAGGTTGAAGATGGCTCCCACAATCAAAAGATTGTTAAAACAACTTCTAAAGAAAACTCAAGAGAGAAATCTTGGAGAAAACTCAAAGAAAATTCTGCTCTCTCAAATCTGAAATTTAAGAATGAATCTAAGTGTTATGTACAAGGGGTGGCTGGCCATGCCTTTAAATAGGCCTCAAGTAATCCTAATCTAACAAGTAACTAATAAAATTAAACCTAATTAATAGAATAAAATAAAGGAAAATTCGGCCAAGCATATATATGGGCTGTTTTTGGGCCGAATTTTACATAGATGTTCCTACAGCTTAAAAAATTAAATTAAACAATTAAAATGTTTATAAAGTGGGCCCTTTGACATTTTGGCCTGATTTTCAACTAAGTGCGAAGGAATTTCTTGATTGGGCTGGAATTTGGTTATTGGGCCTCGCCTTCAAGAATTTGGGCTCACGATCCATCTCCTTCCGAAATTGGGTCGTTGATGCTCGTAACGGAGATCCAATGCATGTTGGCTGCAAGATTTGGTTTCTTGGACCAAGATTTCCAACATTTGAAATATTGATTGATACGAGTCATAAAGGCCCAATCCAAGTTCAAGAACGTGATGGGCTCAAATTGCCACAAGGCCCAATAACAAGATCAAAGGCCCGACAAATGCGGTCCAAACTAAATGGGACCATTCAAGAGCTTGTTAGCAAGGCCTTAGATGCATACACGAGAGAACAAGAAAATCAAGATTCACTTTCTTGTTTTCAAGAAAATCAAGAAGCCGAATCTTGGCCCAATTTTGCTGTTCGAAGAGATTTCAAGAATCAAGAAAATTAAGATTTCAAATCTTGGAAATCTTGGTCCAAGAAACCAAATCTTGCAGCCAAAACGCATTGGATCTCCATTACGAGCGTCAACGACCCAATTTTGGTAGGAGATGGATCACGAGCCCAAATTCTTGAAGGCGAGGCCCAATAACCAAAATTTAGCCCAATCAAGAAATTTCTTCATACTTAGTTGAAAATCAGGCCAAAATGTCAAAGGGCCCAATTTGTAAGCATCTTACTTGTTTAATTTAATTTTTTAATCTTTAGGAGCATTACATGTAAAATTCAGCCCAAAACAGCCCATATAAGTGCATGGCCGAATTTACCTTGTTATTTTATTAATTAGGTTTAATTTTTATTAGTTACTTGTGAGATTAGGATTTGTTGGAGGCCTATATAAGCATTGGCCAGCCACCCTTTGTAAACACAACATCTTATTATTATTTTTTCTATCAAATTTCAGAGCGGAGTAACTTGACAACTTCGTTCGAGGTGTTCCCGATCTCTAAAAATCACGAAATTAAATATGGAATGTCCTTAAATATTGAATTTTTGATCTGGAAATTTTGGGCACCAAAATCAACCCGCTGAATCTTTTTTTTAAATTTTTATTGAATTTCGTATTTTTTGATTTTTTCCACTTTTTTGACTGATTTTTTTGCGGAAATAATTTTTTTATATTCAATCACAGTGCCAAAAACATGTATGTAAAATTTAAGATCAATCGAACAACGTTTACCCACTGAAATGAATTTTTTTGAACAATTTTTCTGGGTAAAACTGCTGTTTATGCTTTAAAAAATAGAGATCAGTTTAGAAATCAACCAAGAACACCCAAAACGCCCAAAATCTGATACCAAATGATACGGGGGCGCGCGCGGACCAGGATCGAGTTGCCAAGTCGTGAGAAACTCCTACGAAAGATCCTAGACGAACAGATCTGAAATCAAAAACAAAGATTAAGATTAAACCGAATTAGATTTGAATTTAAATCCCCAAATTCAATTAAAGGAGCAGCAAGAAACAAAGAAATAGAATAGATGAATCAAACAAAATTGGAAGTATAAAAAGATTGCGAATCGGTCAACAAATTGATTCGGCCAAGAATGCCCAATTTCCAGCAATCAATTGATTACCAAATTGAAAGAAATCCAATCGGCCAAACCCTAGGAATTGGGGATTTTTGGGTTCGAATGGGTGCTGCCAATAGGAGAACAACTTAAACGATGAAATCTTGAGTTTAATCAATGCTGGAAAACAAACAAGAATAGCAAAATATTAGATGAGAAATCGGCACAAGTATAAGCAAAGAAAAGTAAAGAAAGAAATCGAAAATAGCAAGAATTAAAGGATAAGTCCTAAAGATCCTTGAAATCCCGAAAGATTTCACAAATCTCTTCAAACGGCTCTAATCTCCCCTCCAAAGAATATCGATGGCAAGAAGAACGTTGAAGATGGCTCCCACAATCAAAAGATTGTTAAAACAACTTCTAAAGAAAACTCAAGAGAGAATTCTTGGAGAAAACCCCAAAGAAAATTCTGCACTCAACAAATCTGAAATTTGATAGAAAAAATAATAATAAGATGTTTACAAAGGGTGGCTGGCCAATGCTTATATAGGCCTCCAACAAATCCTAATCTAATTAGAAAACTTAAAAAATTCAAACTTAATTAAAAAAAAACAAAGGAAAATTCGGCCATGCATCCTATTGGGCTGTTTTGGGCCGAATTTAACATGTGATATTCCTAAAACTTAAAAATTAACTTAAACAACTAAAATGTTTACAAATGTGATTTTCTTTTTGAGTGATTAATGGTGAGGTTTGCTAACTTTTATTTTTGAGTGTTGAGTGTTTATTTTTTACAGTTTTGAAGATGTCTAAAGGTGATAATAATGATGCACTTATGAAAGTCCAACAACAGTTAGACGGACATACTGCTGCAATCACACAAATAAATGCTACACTTCAAGCATTGAATACTACTTTGAATGAGGTACGAGTGAATCAAAAACATCAATATCGAGATCCAATTAAGGAAGATAGGGATAAGCAGCCCCATAGGTGCAACCCTCAACGTGTCCCTAGAATGGATGATGATTTTCATGATCGTGGACAATCATCTTTGGCAAAACCAAAGAGCGAGCAGCAACGAGAACATCTCTTTCATACTTGCTGCCATGTACAAGGTAAGCTTTGTAGAGTTATTATTGATGGTGAAAGTTGCTTAAACATAGCCAGCACGACGATGGTGGAAAAGCTTTGCTTAACCACTACCAAGCATCCACAACCTTATCAACTACAAGGGCTTAGCAAGGAAGGCCAATTTAGGGTCACTCAACAAGTGCGCATCACCTTTTCTATCGGTAAGTATCAAGACGAAGTTGTGTGCGACGTAATGCCTATTCAAGCCTGCCATTTGTTGCTAGGAGAACCATGGCAACTGGATCGAAAAGTCACTCACGATGGTCGTACCAATAGGTATTCTTTCAAGCATCAAGGAAAGAAACTCACCTTAGTGCCGCTCACTCCAGAACAAGTCCATGAGGACCAAATCAAACTAAAAAATTCTGTTAAAACAAGTGAGGAAAAAGAAAAAGAGAATGAAAAAGAGCAAAAAGAGATTGAGAGTGAAAAAGAAATTGAAGAAAGAAGAGAAAATGAATTAGAAAAAGAAACAAAAGAAAAAGACGTGGAAAGGGTAGCGAGGAATGTTTCCACTAACCAAGATATGAATTTTTCTTGTGTTGCTACTTTTCAGGTTCCCGAAAGATCGAAAGATAACTTTCAACTTCAATACCTCTCAAATGAAAGACGCTTTCATACGATCAACTTAGGCAAAGATGAAATCACACCACATGATCCCGAAGGTAAGCGAGGTAAGGAAATTTTAGAAACCGAGTCCAGTGCAGATTTGAAAATTATTGATAAAACTTTTGGTGACTTAGTTCTTAAAAGATCCCCTTATTTTGATCCGATTAATTGTTACTCTTCGATTGTGGTTGATAAAGTCATTACGAAAAGAAGCGTGATTTGTTATTCTCTTGATTTACCTTGTGTAAAATCCTCGAATTTGTCCAAATCTGTTTTGGAGAATAAGGTAACGAAATTTTCCAAATTTGTTTTCAATTTATATTCGTGCCTTAAACAGTTTATGTGGTTGTACATGAAGTTTGAGTTCCATTTGACAAAGGTTAACTCAACAACGGAGATTCGACTACACTATGCCCCCGATGAGCGAAGGTTTGTTTTAAATGAAAAAGGTAAAACCGACCCTTATTCTTTTGCTTATCAAGGTAAGATGCTTGAAACTTTTGAAACACTTTTGTACTCCTCGGATAGTGATAAAGATCTTGTTGATGAACACTTAGATCGAAACATGCTTGACTGTCCTATTTTATTTATTGATGATCTATCTATTTTGATGGTTGATAAAAAGATTCTTGTTTTTGATAATGCATGTGTGAGTGAATCTATAGACCGTCGATTAATGCATGGTATAATTATGCAACTCTATGAACCATGTGAATCTTTTCAAATACCTACTTGTGACGATTATGTTTACCATTTGATTTATTACTCGCAATTTATTCATGGTTTGTGGGAACAATTTGAGACGACTGAATGCCTTAAAACATGTCCATCTTCGTTTCGAATATTTGACGAGGCAGTGGCGAGTAAATTAGATTGTTTGCATGGTAATCTGAATCTGTCCATTCACATGCGTTATACCTGTTCTGTTATACTTATGATTGGACTACAAGCTTGTTTCCGTTGCTATTTACTATCTCATGGATATTATTTTTAGTGGACTCAATTGCCATTAGTCCCGTTCGATAGAGGAAAGTCGAGTTCATTTGATTTTTCAGATTCGAGGATGAATCTTTTTGAGGAAGGGGGGAATGATACGAGTCACAAAGGCCCAACCCAAGCTTAAGAAGGTGATGGGCTCAAATCAAGAAAATCAAGATTCACTTTCTTGTTTTCAAGAAAATCAAGAAATCGAATCTTGGCCCAATTTTGTTGTTCGGAGCGATTTCAAGAATCAAGAAAATCAAGATTTCAAATATTGGAAATCTTGGTCCTAGAAACCAAACCTTGCAGCCAAAGCGCGTTGGATCTCCATTACGAGCGTCAACGACCCAATTTCGGTAGGAGATGGATCACAAGCCCAAATTCTTAAAGGCGAGGCCCAATAAGCAAATTCCCTGCCCAATCAATAAATCCATACATATTTAGTTGAAAATCAGGCCAAAATGTCAAAGAGCCCAATTTGTAAATATTTTAGTTGTTTAAGTTAATTTTTAAGTTTTAGGAATATCACATGTTAAATTCGGCCCAAAACAGCCCAATAGGATGCATGGCCGAATTTTCCTTTGTTTTTTTAATTAAGTTTAATTTTTTAAGTTTTCTAATTAGATTAGGATTTGTTGGAAGCCTATATAAGCATTGGCCAGCCACCCTTTGTAAACATCTTATTATTATTTTTCTATCAAATTTTAGATTTGTTGAGTGCAGAATTTTCTTTGGGGTTTTCTCCAAGAATTCTCTCTTGAGTTTTCTTTAGAAGTTGTTTTAACAAGCTTTGGATTGTGGGAGCCATCTTCAACCTTCTTCTTGCCACCGATATTCGTTGGAGGGGAGATTAGAGCTGTTTGAAGAGATTTGTGAAATCTTTCGGGATTTCAAGGATCTTTAGGACTTCAATTTACTTTCTTGCTGTTCATTTTTTTCTTTTAAATTCTGTTTATGCCGATTCTTTTGATCTAACTTGTTTATTCTTCTTGTGAATTTCCAGCCATCTTTATTACTCAAAAAGATCGATCGGTACTCATTCTTGGTAGCCAAATTCGACTAAACTTATCTTTTCCAATTAATCTTGTCGAATTCTTCTTGTCAAAACTGACTGTTTTAGGTTGCTGGAATTTTGAAAAAAATCAAGTTGCTGGAATTTGGGGCTTTATTCATCGGTTTAGTTCTTGGACAGATTCGGCTTGTTGAAAATCAATCTTGGAGATCAATTTCGTGTTTTTGCATTCCGAAAACATCTATTCATAAGATCTTTGATTCTTGGCTGTTCTTGATTGTTTTGGGGATCTTAATTTCCAGATCTGATTTGTTTTTAATCTTATTCTTTGTTTTGATTTCAGATCTGTTCGATTAGAGCTTTCGTAGGAGTTTCTCGTGACTTGGCAACTTGATTTTGGTCCGCGCACATTCTCATATCATTTGGTATCGGATTTTGGGCGTTTTAGGTGTTCTTGGTTGATTTCTAAACTGATCTCAATTTTTTAAAGCACAAACAGTAATTTTACCCAGAAAAATTGTTTGAAAAAATTCATTTAAGTGGGTAAACATTGTCCAATTGATCTGAAATTTTGCATACATAATTTTTGGCACTGTGATTGAATATAAAAAATTAATCCCGCAAAAAAATCAGTAAAAAAAGTCAAAAAAATCAAAAAAGACAAAATTCAATAAAAAATTAAAAAAAAGATTCAGCGGGTTGAATTTGGTGCCCGGAATTTCCAGATCAAAAATTCTATATATAAGGACATTCCATATTTAATTTCGTGATTTTTGGAGATCGGGAACACCTCGAACGAAGTTGTCAAGTTACTCCGTAGTTTTTCGGGTTTTCTATTTTCAGCCATTTTTATTGATTCTTAGCTGTAGGTTTTCATTTGTTTGCTTTTATTCTTCCGTTACGTTATCTAACACCTTCTTGTTTCTTGTGTTAGTAGGATTTACACATGTGCACAACTCCTTCCTCGGTGCAACACGAATCACTTGGTGTCTCGTCAGTTTTTGGCATCCTAGTGCAAATTAGGATTCTTTGGTAGTTTGGTTCACACTTTCTAATTGGTTGATATAAACTCTGATAAAGAACTCACAAGATTGAATTCGACCTCATTGAGAATTTGATTTTTCTTTTTGAGTAATTAATGGTGAGTTTGCTAACTTTTATTTTTGAGTGTTGAGTGTTTATTTTTGCAGCTTTTTTGGAAGATGTCTTAAGATGACCATAATGATACACTTATGGAAGTCCAACAACAGTTAGAAGGACACGCTGCTGCAATCACACAAATAAATGCTACCCTTCAAGCATTGAATACTACTTTGAATGAGGTACGAATGAATCAAGAACTTCAATATCGAGATCCAATCAGGGAAGATAGGAATAACCAGCCCCATAGGTGCGGCCCTCGACGTGTCCCTAGAATGGACGATGATTTTCATGATCGTGGACTGATGCAACCTTAGCCCTAGAAATTACTACCGAATCCATTGAGCTGCCACGAGGACCAATAACTCGATCACGAGCTAAGAGATTTCGAAATGCAATAGCAAGCTATGTGGAACGAGCTTGGGAAGAGGGAGTGGCCGGATTTGATAGTCGTGCTTCAAACCGTTCAAAAGGCGTTACTTGCAATTTATTGCAAGCTGAATTTGTTTCTTTTCATTAACTTGTTTTAGTTTAATAAATAAGTTGCTGATCAATTAATTTAACTTATCTTAAAGTTTTAATACATGAGTTAGTTATTGAACTTTATTAAATAAGATGCTTCTTTATTGATCTAGTTCCTAGGATTATTTATTGATGCATAAATTAAGTTCTTTAAATTATGCTTCTTTAATTAAACTAGTTGCTGGAATAATTATTGCATATATGTTTTAGTTCATTTATTTAAGTAAGTTTAATATGTGTTATGATTAATAAGTGTTTTAATGTGTTTAATAAACTCATTTTAATGTGTTTATTGCAGGTGACTTTTTAACTTATAGTGGTTACAATTCAAGGCTGTTACACATTTAATAAGTGGCTGTTCAAGTTCTTTTGAGTTACAATTCAAGGCTGTTACACATTTAATAAGTGGCTGTTCAAGTTCTTTTGAGTTACAATTAAAGGGGCTGTTAAAAACAGGAGCTTAAAGATCATTAAAAGGATTTTTTAAAGAGCATTTTATGCCCTTTAAAATTCAGCAGCAACTCTTCCACTTCCAGCCGTTTTTGGAGCTTTTAAGAGAAATTAATCAAGCCTTTGAATGTCATTAAGGAGCTGGTAAGAGATGGTGTCTATTCAACTAGCCAAGGACAACTCAAGAGTAATTTTCTAAGCCATTAAAGACATTCAAATCAGCTGAATTAAAGTGATTTTATGGAAGGAGTTATTTGGTTCAAAGAATAAGAAAAGACATCAGTTTTTTATGGCACATTAAGTGGATGTTTTTGACCATTCGGTTACCTTGTTCTAACATTATAAATAGATGTAATCAGCCATAGAGGGAACAAATTTTTGCTGAATATAGATGAAATATTTGAATTGTGAGCTATCCAATTCTCTTTGTTCTTTCGGAATTGATTTGACTTATCAAGCATAGCTTGTGGTGTCCATCTTTTCTTTGTTGCTGAACTTATCACCTTTGGTGTGGCGTTCAATATACCTTTGGTTCCTATCATAGTTAATAGTGGGTCAAGGTTCCTTTCCTGTTTCCTTTAACCGAAAACACCTAAAGACCATTTTGAGATTCGGGTCAACAATTCGTTATTGTTGGTTCATTTTCGGTCTTAGCCAATTAATTTGTTATTGTTTCCTCTTTATTTTGTTTATTACCTTTGTTTGAAGCCATTATCTCTATTTTGTTTCGTTTTAAAACCGAAACGAATCCATCCTTACTCAATTCACGATTGGGCAACACATACGACTCAAAACATCACGAGACAAGTTCTTATCATGGACAACCTTCTTTGGCAAAACCGAAATTCACAATTCCCCAATTTCGTGGTAAGAATGATCCTGATGCTTATTGTGAATGGGAATCTAAGATTGAACTCATATTTCGGTATTATAAATGTCTAGATGATGAAAAGGTAGCGTTAGCAACACTGGAATTTTCTGATTATGCATTAAGTTGGTGGACTCAACTTGGGGTAAACCGCCATCGGAATTATGAAGGTGAGATTTCGACATGGGATGAGTTGAAACAAATTATGCGTAAATGGTTTATTCCACCTCACTACTATAGAGAAATTAAAACAATGTTGAGAAGACTTATCCAAGGTAGTAGGACGGTGGATGAATATTTTAAAGAGATGGAGATGCTCATTCAGAGAGCTAATGTGGAGGAAGATGAAGAAACAACTATGGTTCGATTCATTGATGGTTTGAACAGGCCGATAGCTAATACATTGAGGCTACAAACTTACATTGATTTGGAAGAAGCAGTTCATAAAGCCATTGAGATCGAGCAACAATTAAAGGAACAAAGGTTTGGGTCCTTCTCTACTTCACAATATTATCGAGGTAACAATTCCAATTTTGATTTTAAGAGTTCAAAACCACCTTTTGTTACTAACAAGTCTTCTTTGAGTAATGGAAGTAAACAATCAGATTGGAAAAAAGGGGCTCCTGCTAAAACGTAAACACCTTCTAAGCAGCCCAATTTAGGTGATTCGAGTGCGAAGAGGACTCGTGAGATTGAATGCTTTAAGTGCAAAGGGCGTGGTCATTATAGTAGAGAATGCCCTAACACGAGATTACTTCTTCTAAAAGATAACGGTGAGTACACTTCCGACTCTGATAATACAGATCCAGATATGCTAGAACTTATGGATGACAGTGATAATGGCGACGAGTTGGTCGAACCACCAAAGGAAGGGGACTTTGCTAATTTTCAATGCCTTGTAGTTCGTCGAACCCTTAACATTCAGATGAAAGATGATGATAGCCAAAGGGCCAATATTTTCCATTCTCGGTGTTTTATTAAAGGTAACTTATGTTCGCTCATTATTGATAGTGGTAGTTTCTCAAATATGGTGAGTAGCTATTTGGTTGATTCTTTGATACGATCTCAGTTTAGTAGTTGAGTCCGAGTTGTTTAGTTCCCGATCGTAAATGAAGAAGTAGAATAGACGAGAAGGAGTTAGAATATATTTGTGTTCAAAGAAGTAAGATAAGTTCGTGCAAAGTTGGATGTGGATTTGGTTTAAGTCGAAAAGGTATGAATAGAATGGACGAGTTCAGTTTAGGATAATTAAGAAATGGTATTTGGTTTTGGTACGTTTTGGTATTTGGGAATTGGTTCGAAATAGTATGGAATTGGTACGAAATGGTATGGTATTTGGTACGAATTGGTAATGGTTCAAAGAGGTCAAGAATGAACCAACACTAAAGAAAAGTGTCGACCCAAAACTTATAGGACCTAAATGAATTGGAAATGGTTGAAAATGACCTTGACCCGATACTTAGGAAAGTATGAACCAAAGGTATCAAAGGTGAACGCCACACTCGGGTTTAAGGAGTGATAAGTTCGGAAAAGACTCGGAAAGACGCCACTAAAAGCTTAGATAAGTCTTACGGGTCTCGAACGAAATTTGAGAGAAAATGCCTCACAAATTTGGCAGCAATTCGCTAATTAAAATGTCAAAAGTCCCTTACAAAGTGAAAATTTAGCTATTTATAATAATCCACTAGGCTAGCCGAATGGTCACTTAAATTCCTTAAAAATTAAGCAAATGAATTACTTAAATGGGCTAGCTAGATTCGGCTGAACTTGGAGCTCCAATGGTCACCTTCTAGATGGACAATTGAACTTGGAGCTTGAGGGAGTAAATGGCAGCAGCTACATTCGGTTGATGTGCTTAAAGTGATACGCCCCGGCCTCGTTGATGAATCCGAGTCGTTTTCGTTGCCCGATCGTCCAAACGATGAAGTTTCGTTCGTCTTGAATCAAAGAGTTATATTTGTTCAATGAAGATGTTTATGGTTCATTTAAGGTTAAAAAGGAATTGGTTGGTAAGGTATTTCAGCTAAGAAAAAGGAAAAACAAATATTAAAGTAGGGAATTTTTCGGTTTAAGGTGAAATGGAAAGAAAGGCTTAAAAACAAGAATGAACCAACACTGAGGAAAATGTTGACCCGAATCTTATATGTCTTTAAGGTGGATGAAACGGATGTAAAAGGACCTCGACCCACTATCTATCAAAGATAGGAACCTCGGTATCAAATGAACGCCACACTTTGGGTTGAAAGTGATAAGTTCGATTTTTGCAAAGAGCAAGGTTGACGCCACTAACTAGTAGATAAGCCAACGAGTCTTTGGACGAAATTGAGAGAAGAAAATCTCACAAATCTTCAATATATTATCAAAATGGCAAAAGTCAAAAAAAAGTCCTTTACAAATGAAATCAACAAACTATTTATACTAGTTTCTTATGCTAACCGAATAGTCCATTCATGAACTTAATGATTAAGTAATGAACCTAAATTAAGACATGAACCTTCTAGAAAAATGACCAATGGTGTCCTTGTCCATGTTCGGCCGAATGGTACTTCAATGGGCAGCTTCATGGCTAAGGAAATGAACTTGAAGGCTTGGTGAATGTATGGGAGAGCAATAGACATGTCTAGGTTCAGCCAAGGTGTGAATGGACACTCCAAGAGATGCCTTTTGGCCGAATAGGTACTTAGGAGATCAATGGACAGCAACCGATGCATGTAAGTGAATATTCATGCATTCTTCCATTCATTGTATTAAATCATTCATGCATCATCCTTACGTTCATTGAACCAGCCCATTCATGAATCATCTTTAATTGTGTTCCCACATCATGCATTGTAAGTAGACGTTCATGCACCTAGCTTGAATGAATCTCCACATTCGGCTGTACCTAAAAACACACATGAACTTAATTAATTTCAAGCAAATTCAGCTGAACTAAATTAAAGTATAATGTGAACATCCTAAATAACATTGAGACAACTTAAATATTAACAAATCATAACACATAAATTCGGCTGGACAAATTTAAAACATGTTATAATTTAGACAAATTAAATGACATCTAGACACCTTTAATTCAGCCAAATCAAGACATATTAAACACTTGTAATAAATTAAGACATATTTAAAAGCTGTAATGAAACTTATTTACATGCTTATTTAAATGGTCTAAAACTCCAGCAAATAAAGTTAATTTAGCTAAAGAGCTAATAATGAGCTGAATTGAATTTAAACCAAGCTTAAACGAGCTGAATTAAGCTCATGTGAGCTAAAATAAAATTCGGTGAGCTGAACCAAGCTAAATGGAGCTTGAGGAGCTGAATTCAAGCTGAGGTCAAGGGCATCCTTGACCAGGGTCATATCATAAAGGATCTCATTCAATTGGCAACTATTGCTGAAAAATTACCAGCAATTAAGAAGATGTTGAGTAGTCACTTTGAGTGTGAAAACCAAGTTTTGAAGAGTCTTTGAATGTGAACACCTTGATCCGAACAGCCATGATGTATTCAACAGTGTGTAAGCAATAAATTCGGCTGAATGGTCACTTAGGAGACTTCAAATAGCAGCCAACTTCATTCTCCCATTCATGCATGTGCCGTCCCCTTCATGTACCCTCTTTTAATACCTTTCATGCTCCAAAAACGTTCATGGATGATGTATCTGCAGCAACATTCATCAAATAATTCAAATTCATGTTTAGACACATTAAATTAACACTAAAATGCTTCACATTAAATTCGGCAGCCTTAGGACATAATTAAAACAAGTAATAAAGTTAACATATTAAAAACAAGCTTAAAAACATATTTATAAGCTGTATAAATTAAGACAAAATTAATAACATGTCATAATAACTAAAATATCATGCATAATTAAGTTTGACCAGATTTAAGACCAATTTAATAACGAAAATTAATTAAGCTTGTAAATAACTAATTTAACTAACTCAATTAATTATTTCAGCTACTATATGATTGACTAAGTTATTTTGAGCTAATTTTGAGCTGGTTCGAATTTAATGAGCTGAAGTGGAGCTTAATTCAGCTCGTAACAAAGTGCAAGGAAGGCTCATCGAGTTTGTCCAAGCTTCATCAATGCGTCCAACCAAAGTCTCGCCCCAAACTTGATCTACTAAAGCCGAAACAGCCTCCTTGAATTGTTTAGCTTGTGATCGGGTGATTGGACCTTGAGGCAGCTCCAAAGGCTCCTTGCTCGAGCTAGGTTGGACTTGAGGCGTGGCTGTATCATCCTCCCCCTCTTCAAAGCGATTTGCCCTCAAATCAGAATCTGCATCAAAAGGGGATATGTCAGAGACATTAAAACTTGCACTTATGTTATACTCACTTGGTAGATCAAGTCGATAAGAATTCTCGTTGATTCGTTCCAAGACTTGAAAAGGGCCATCACCACGCGGTAGTAGCTTTGACCTTCGTTGGGCGGGAAAACGTTCCTTTCTCATGTGAACCCAAACCCAATCACCAGGTTCGAAGATAATTCTTTTACGACCCTTGTTCGCTTTCCTAGCATAACTTTCGGTTCTTGCTTCAATGTTGGCTCGAACTTTCCGATGTAACTCCTTTACATACTCAGCCTTCTTTGTAGCATCTGCATGAATAAGTTGATCGTTAGGTAAAGATACTAAATCTAAAGGAGTTAACGGATTAAATCCATAAACAATTTCAAAAAGAGAGTGTTTGGTTGCTGAGTGAACGGATCAATTATACGCAAATTCTATATGTGGCAAACACTCCTCCCACGACTTAAGATTTTTTCGTATGATGGCTCGTAACAAAGTTGATAGCACTCGGTTGACCACTTCCGTTTGTCCATCTGTTTGGGGGTGGCAAGTGGTTGAAAACAACAACTTAGTTCCGAGCTTTCCCCAAAACGATCTCCAAAAATGGTTCAAAAACTTCGCATCTCGATCAGAAACAATCGTCCTCGGGATGCCATGCAAACGAACAATTTCCTTAAAGAAAAGATTAGCAATGTGAATGGCATCATCAGTTTTTGAACAAGAAATAAAATGAGACATTTTGGAAAAGCGATCAACAACAACAAAAATAGAGTCCTTCCCCGTTTTAGTCCTAGGCAATCCAAGGACAAAATCCATGGAAATGTCCTCCCAAGGTGCGTCGGGTATAGGGAGCGGCGTATACAACCCGTGCGGCTTAATCTTGGATTTGGCCTTCTTGCACGTCACACATCACGCACACACTCGTTCAACGTCCCTTTTCATTTTCGGCCAATAAAAATGCTCTTGGAGGGTTGCTAAGGTTTTTCCAACGCCAAAATGGCCCATAAGGCCTCCGCTATGCGCCTCATGTACTAATAGGTCTCGTATGGAACTCCGCGGCACACATAATTTTCCTTCTCTAAAAAGGAATCCGTCGCTCCTATAAAACTTATCAATAGCAACGCTTTCATAAGCAACAAAATATTTCTCCAAAATCATCATCAGCAGGATATAAATCTTTTAACAATGCAAAACCAAGCAGTTTAGAGTCCAAATACAACAAAAGGGTATACCTTCTTGAAAGAGCATCAGCTACGATATTTTCCTTACCCTTTTTATACTTAATGACATAGGGAAATGACTCCAAATACTCTACCCACTTAGCATGGCGTTTGTTTAATTTGTGTTGTCCTTTAATGTGCTTTAACGCTTCATGATCCGAATGGATCACGAACTCCTTCGGCCACAAATAGTGTTGCCAAGTCTCGAGAGCGCGAATAAGTGCATACATCTCCTTGTCATAAACGGGGTAGTTTAGCACGGCACCATTCAACTTTTCACTAAAGTAAGCGATCGGCCTCCCGTCTTGAGTTAACACGGCACCTATTCCAACACCTGAGGCATCACACTCAATTTCAAATGTTTTAGAAAAATCAAGCAATGCTAACAACGGAGCTTTAGTAAGACAATCTTTAATAATATTAAAAGAATTTTCTTGCTCTTCTCCCCAATGAAAAGTCAAATTCTTCTTGATAGTGCTTGTCAACGGTGCAGCCAACGTGCTAAAGTTGGGTACAAATCGCCTATAGAAACTTGCTAGGCCATGGAAGCTTCGCACTTGGCTTATGCTCGTCGGTCTCGGCCATTCTTGAATCGCCTTAATCTTTTCGCTATCTACTTCGAGGCCCTCCGAGCTAACCACGAAACCTAAAAAGATAACTTTGTCAGAACAAAATGTACACTTTTTAAGATTAGCATACAAAGTCTCTTTTCTAAGAACTTCCAAAACAGCTCGCAAATGAATTACATGCTCATCCATCGATTTGCTATAAATGAGGATATCATCAAAATACACAACGCAAAACTTACCAATGAAATTTCATAAAACATAGTTCATAAGTCTCATAAAAGTGCTAGGGGCGTTGGTTAAGCCGAATGGCATTACCAACCATTCATACAAACCATGTTTCATTTTAAAAGCGGTTTTCCACTCGTCACCTTCGCGCATTCGAATCTGATGGTATCCGCTTTTGAGATCAATTTTTGAGAATAACTTGGCACCACTTAACTCATCGAGCATATCATCTAAACGCGGTATGGGATGCCTATACTTGATGGTGATTTTATTTACGGTACGGCAATCGACGCACATGCGCCATGTTCCGTCCTTCTTTGGTACCAACAAAATCGGTACAGCGCATGGGCTAAGGCTCTCTCGAATATAGCCCTTTTCCATGAGTTTGTTGATTTGACGTTGAAGCTCTTTGGTTTCTTCGGGATTGGTTCGGTATGCTGGCCGATTAGGAATAATAGCTCCGGGCACAAAATCGATTTGATGCTCAATCCCACGAAGTGGTGGCAAACCACTTGGCACTTCATCCGGAAAAACGTCTTTGAAATCCTGCAAGAGAGACAAAACAGAAGAAGGGGGATCTCCGGATAAGTCGTTAGTATTAAACAAATTTTCCTTATACATAAGTACAAGGATCGATTGTTTTGCCAAAAACGCTTTTCGAACATCATTTGCTTTTGCAAAGACATTCAATTTTTCACTCACTTTTTCTTTTTCTTCTTTTTCTTTTCTCGCTCTCTTTTCATTATCTTTTTTTGAATTTTCTTTCTTTTTTTCATTTTTCTTTTCTTTTGTATTTTCGCTCTTTTCTTTTTCTCTCATTTGATCTACAGAATTTTTCAACTTAAGTTGATCCTCATAAACTTGCTTTGGCGTCAATGGTGCTAAGGTTACATTTCTCCCCAGATGCTTGAAAGAATATCGATTTGAGTAACCATCGTGCATAACTCGACGATCGAATTGCCATGGACGGCCCAATAACAAGTGACCCGCGTGCATCGGAACAACATCGCAAAGCACTTCATCGAAATATTTTCCAATGGAAAAGGAGACTAGAACTTGCTTTGTCACCTTTAACTCTCCTCCATCGTTGAGCCATTGAAGTTTGTACGGAGTTGGATGCTTGGTGGTTGGTAGATTTAATTTTTCCACCATGAGAGTGCTCGCTGCATTCGTACAACTTCCTCCATCGATGATGACACTACATAGCTTTCCTTGTACTTGACAACGAGTATGGAAGATGTTCTCTCGTTGTTGTTCATCGTCGATGCTTTGGATGCTTAGACTTCTTTTAACAACGAGGAGTTCTCCATCAAGAGCATGTTCAACTTCTTCATCATTTTCAGAAACGATTTCGGGCTCGTCTTCAAGTTCTTCCTCCTCCGATTCGATTTCTCCATTTGCTCGAACCACCATGACATTTCGGTTGGGACATTGACTCGCAATATGGCCCCTTCCAAGGCACTTAAAACACTTAATATCTCTTGAACGATTAGCAAATGAATCGGTTGCCTTACCTTTGCTCGTATCGCCCATAGGTTTGTTTGCTTTGGTAGGCACCATTGGCTCTTTGGCACGGCTTGGTGGATTAGTTTTACTCGAACTTTGCCCCCATCTAGTTGTGCTTGGGGTAGGAAAACTTCGAGTGGTACTCTTTCGCTTGAGTTGCTTCTCCACCTTAATGGCCATGTGTACCATGTCCACTATCTCAACATAATGTTGGAGTTCCACAATGTTAGTGATATCTCGGTTGAGACCAGCAAGGAATCGCGCCATTGTTGCTTCACGATCTTCTTGAACATCGGCTCGGATCATTGCGATCTCCATCTCTTTGAAATAATCCTTAACACTCTTTGAACCTTGAGTGAGATTTTAAAGCTTTTGATAGAGTTCCCGATGGTAGTAGGAGGGAATGAAACGACGTCGCATCACGGCCTTCATCTCGACCCAAGTGGATATTGGCCGTTCCCCATTCCTTCTTCGGCTCGTAGTGAGTTGATCCCACCATATCATAGCGTAATCGGAGAATTCTATGGCCGCCAACTTCACCTTTTTGATCTCAGAATAGTTGTGACAATCGAAGACCAATTCAATCTTCTTTTCCCACTCCAAGTAAGCTTCCGGATCAGACTTTCCTTGAAAGGATGGAATGGATAGTTTAATGTTCCTTAAGTCGTCATCCATACGTCTTTGATTCTGATTACCTCGGTTCCTTTGACCTCTTCATCCTTCACTTATGTTTGATCCTTGATCACTTTCGGCTTCATTCGGATCATATAGGTCGTCTTGATTGATTTCCAATTGGTCTCGCCCTCTTTGCGGCCCTTGGGGTGTACGCTCTCGTTGATTCCCCAATTCAACTCGATCCAATCGTTCGTTAATAGATTCTAACTCACCTCGGATCATGCGTTGGATTTCTCGTAACAAGGCTTGTTGAGCCAAATCCGACACTCCACCTCCTCCAGGCGCAATGTTTCGGATTGGTTGCCTTCCACCTCCTTCTGCCATATTTTGTTCAGGACTTTGAGACATGTAAATAAAAACCTCACAGCAAAAACCTCACAAAATCTCTCACAAGAAGAATAAACACTCCACTCGTGTTTCACTCAATTTCAGCTTTTAACTTGATGTAACTCTCGTGCCTTTTACCACTCACTTTCCTCTCGTGATTTCGTAAGCGACTCGTAGTGACTTAGTCTTAGTTCAGTGGGTCGGCTTCAAAAGGTTCAACAAAGGATCGATGTTAGGTTATGGGTAGGCTAAAAGAAATAAGAAAGGCTTTTAGGATAAGTGTAGCGTAGAAGAAAAGAAGATGAGTAGAAAGAGGTATCGAACTTACAAACTCGAAACACAAAAAAAAAATTTAATAGCGTGAAATTTCACTTAGAAGGATATAAAAGAGTGTAGAATGTGATTTTGGAAAAATTTTTGTTGAAGTGTCTCCAGACTCTTTTTTTTTATGGATCTTTCACGTTCTTTTCGTCCGCACCTAGACCGTATGCAATTTTTTTTTCTTTTCAATTTTTTTTCCTTTCAATTTTTTTTTATTTTGACTTTTTTTTGAACTCTTTTTTTACGTACCTATTTCAAATTGACTTCGAGTGCTCGTACTTCTCGTTTTAACCAGCTCTGATACCAAATGATACGATCTCAGTTTAGTAGTTGAGTCCGAGTCGTTTAGTTCCCGATCGTAAATGAAGAAGTAGAATAGACGAGAAGGAGTTAGAATATATTTGTGTTCAAAGAAGTAAGATAAGTTCGTGCAAAGTTGGATGTGGATTTGGTTTAAGTCGAAAAGGTATGAATAGAATGGACGAGTTCGGTTTAGGATAATTAAGAAATGGTATTTGGTTTTGGTACGTTTTGGTATTTGGGAATTGGTTCGAAATAGTATGGAATTGGTACGAAATGGTATGGTATTTGGTACGAATTGGTAATGGTTCAAAGAGGTCAAGAATGAACCAACACTAAAGAAAAGTGTTGACCCAAAACTTATAGGACCTAAATGAATTGGAAATGGTTGAAAATGACCTTGACCCGATACTTAGGAAAGTATGAACCAAAGGTATCAAAGGTGAACGCCACACTCGGGTTTAAGGAGTGATAAGTTCGGAAAAGACTCAGAAAGACGCCACTAAAAGCTTAGATAAGTCTTACGGGTCTCGAACGAAATTTGAGAGAAAATGCCTCACAAATTTGGCAGCAATTCGCTAATTAAAATGTCAAAAGTCCCTTACAAAGTGAATATAGCTATTTATAATAATCCACTAGGCTAGCCGAATGGTCACTTAAATTCCTTAAAAATTAAGCAAATGAATTACTTAAATGGGCTAGCTAGATTCGGCTGAACTTGGAGCTCTAATGGTCACCTTCTAGATGGACAATTGAACTTGGAGCTTGAGGGAGTAAATGGCAGCAGCTACATTCGGTTGATGTGCTTAAAGGAGCTCATTTAATTGGCAACTATTGCTGAAAAATTACCAGCAATTAAGAAGATGTTGAGTAGTCACTTTGAGTGTGAAAACCAAGTTTTGAAGAGTCTTTGAATGTGAACACCTTGATCCGAACAGCCATGATGTATTCAACAGTGTGTAAGCAATAAATTTGGCTGAATGGTCACTTAGGAGACTTCAAACAGCAGCCAACTTTATTCTCCCATTCATGCATGTGCCGTCCCCTTCATGTACCCTCTTTTAATACCTTTCATGCTCCAAAAACGTTCATGGATGATGTATCTGCAGCAACATTCATCAAATAATTCAAATTCATGTTTAGACACATTAAATTAACACTAAAATGCTGCACATTAAATTCGGCAGCCTTAGGACATAATTAAAACAAGTAATAAAGTTAACATATTAAAAACAAGCTTAAAAACATATTTATAAGCTGTATAAATTAAGACAAAATTAATAACATGTCATAATAACTAAAATATCATGCATAATTAAGTTTGACTAGATTTAAGACCAATTTAATAACGAAAATTAATTAAGCTTGTAAATAACTAATTTAACTAACTCAATTAATTATTTCAGCTACTATATGATTGACTAAGTTATTTTGAGCTAATTTTGAGCTGGTTCGAATTTAATGAGCTGAAGTGGAGCTTAATTCAGCTCGTAACAAAGTGCAAGGAAGGCTCATCGAGTTTGTCCAAGCTTCATCAATGCGTCCAGCCAAAGTCTCGCCCCAAACTTGATCTACTAAGGCCGAAACAGCCTCCTTGAATTGTTTAGCTCGTGATCGGGTGATTGGACCTTGAGGCAGCTCCAAAGGCTCCTTGCTCGAGCTAGGTTGGACTTGAGGCGTGGCTGTATCATTCTTTAAAGTTGCCTTGCACCAAACACCCTAAGCCATATCACCTTCAGTGGCTTAATGAATGTTCCGAAGTTAAAGTTACGAAATAGTCCTTGGTCACTTTTAAACTCGGCAATTATGAGGATGAAGTATGGTGTGATGTAGTCCCAATGCATGCGACACACTTGCTCCTTGGACGACCTTGGCAATTGTACACACCAAGGTAAACTTAATCGATACTCCCTTGTATTTAAAGGTAAGAAATTCACTTTTGCTCCTTTAAATCCTATTGATGTATATAAAGATCAATTGAGGATGATAAAATTTTGTGAGGGGGTAAGGGAGAAAGAGCAAGTTCAAAAGACAGAGAGAAAAGAGGCTAATAGTAGTGGAAAAAGTCAAAATTTAAAAAGCCTAAAGGTGAGTGAACCCTCTAGTGGTAAAATGAGCGGAAAAAATCTTTTGGCAACAAAAAAAGATGTGAAGAGAGCCCTACTTAATAAACAGCCTTGTATCCTTGTGAGGTTTAGGCAAAATTATTTATCTTTATCTAACATTAACGAAAATCTGCCTAGTATGTTTCAATCTCTTTTGCAGGATTATGAGGATGTTTTTAGTGAGGCCCCTAAAGGTTTACCACCTTTACGAGGGATAGAACATCAAATTTACTTAGTACCCGGAGCTTCAATCCCAAATCGACTAGCCTATAGATGCAATCCCGAGGAGACAAAGGAATTGCAAAGGCAAGTGGAGGAATTACTAGACAAAGGGTACATTCGTGAGAGCCTTTTTGAGTGACTAACGGTGAGGTTTGCTAACTTTTATTTTTGAGTGTTGAGTGTTAATTTTTGCAGCTTTTTTGGAAGATGTCTAAAGATGGCCATAATGATACACTTATGGAAGTCCAACAACAGTTAGAAGGACACGCTGCTGCAATCACACAAATAAATGCTACCCTTCAAGCATTGAATACTACTTTGAATGAGGTACGAATGAATCAAGAACTTCAATATTGAGATCCAATCAGGGAAGATAGGAATAACCAGCCCCATAGGCGCGGCCCTCGACGTGTCCCTAGAATGGATGATGATTTTCATGATCGTGGACAACCTTCTTTGGCAAAACCGAAATTCACAATTCCCCAATTTCGTGGTAAGAATGATCCTGACGCTTATTGTGAATGGGAATCTAAGATTGAACTCATGTTTCGGTATTATAAATGTCCGGATGATGAAAAGGTAGTGTTAGCAACACTGGAATTTTCTGATTATGCATTAAGTTGGTGGACTCAACTTGGGGTAAACCGCCATCGGAATTATGAAGGTGAGATTTCGACATGGGATGAGTTGAAACAGATTATGCGTAAAAGGTTTATTCCACCTCACTACTATAGAGAAATTAAAACAAAGTTGAGAAGACTTATCCAAGGTAGTATGACGGTGGATGAATATTTTAAAGAGATGGAGATGCTCATTCAGAGAGCTAATGTGGAGGAAGATGAAGAAGCAACTATGGTTCGATTCATTGATGGTTTGAACAGGCCGATAGCTAATACATTGGGGCTACAAACTTACATTGATTTGGAAGAAGCAGTTCACAAAGCCATTGAGATCGAGCAACAATTAAAGGAACAAAGATTTGGGTCCTTCTCTACTTCACAATATTATCAAGGTAACAATTCCAATTCTGATTTTAAGAGTTCAAAACCACCTTTTGTTACTAACAAGTCTTCTTTGAGTAATGGAAGTAAACAATCAGATTGGAAAAAAGGGGCTCCTGCTAAAACGCAAACACCTTCTAAGCAGCCCAATTTAGGTGATTCGAGTGCGAAGAGGACTCGTGAGATTGAATGCTTTAAGTGCAAAGGGCGTGGTCATTATAGTAGAGAATGCCCTAACACGAGATTACTTCTTCTAAAAGATAACGGTGAGTACACTTCCGACTCTGATAATACAAATCCACATATGCCAGAACTTGTGGATGACAGTGATAATGGCGACGAGTTGGTCGAACCACCAAAGGAAGGGGACTTTGCTAATTTTCAATGCCTTGTAGTTCGTCGAACCCTTAACATTCAGATGAAAGATGATGATAGCCAAAAGGCCAATATTTTCCATTCTCGGTGTTTTATTAAAGGTAACTTATGTTCACTCATTATTGATAGTGGTAGTTGCTCAAATGTGGTGAGTAGCTATTTGGTTGATTCTTTAAAGTTGCATTGCACCAAACACCCTAAGCCATATCACCTTCAGTGGCTTAATGAATGTTCCGAAGTTAAAGTTACGAAACAGTCCTTGGTCACTTTTAAACTCGGCAATTATGAGGATGAAGTATGGTGTGATGTAGTCCCAATGCATGCGGCACACTTGCTCCTTGGACGACCTTGGCAATTTGATCGTGATGTTACACACCAAGGTAAACTTAATTGATACTCCCTTGTATTTAAAGGTAAGAAATTCACTTTTGCTCCTTTAAATCCTACTGATGTATATAAAGATCAATTGAGGATGATAAAATTTTGTGAGGGGGTAAGGGAGAAAGAGCAAGTTCAAAAGACAAAGAGAAAAGAGGCTAATAGTAGTGGAAAAAGTCAAAATTTAAAAAGCCCAAAGGTGAGTGAACCCTCTAGTGGTAAAATGAGCGGAAAAAATCTTTTGGCAACAAAAAAAGATGTGAAGAGAGCCCTACTTAATAAACAGCCTTGTATCCTTGTGAGGTTTAGGCAAAATTATTTATCTTTATCTAACATTAACGAAAATCTGCCTAGTATGTTTCAATCTCTTTTGCAGGATTATGAGGATGTTTTTAGTGAGGCCCCTAAAGGTTTACCACCTTTACGAGGGATAGAACATCAAATTTACTTAGTACCCGGAGCTTCAATCCCAAATCGACTAGCCTATAGATGCAATCCCGAGGAGACAAAGGAATTGCAAAGGCAAGTGGAGGAATTACTAGACAAAGGGTACATTCGTGAGAGCCTAAGTCCTTGTGCTGTTCCTGTATTATTGGTGCCAAAGAAAGATGGTACGTTTCGTATGTGTGTTGATTGTCGCCCAATCAATAAGATAACGGTAAAGTATCGACACCCAATCCCTAGACTTGATGATATGCTTGATGAATTACATGGTTCAATAATATTTACAAAAATTGATTTAAAAAGCGGTTATCATCAAATTCGAATGAGGGAAGGGGATGAATGGAAAATAGCTTTTAAAACAAAATTTGGATTGTATGAATGGTTAGTTATGCCTTTCGGCCTTACTAATGCACCTAGTACATTTATGAGATTAATGAATCATGTTTTGAGGCTACATTTGGGTAAATTTGTAGTAGTTTACTTTGATGATATTTTAATTTACTCAAAGTCATTAGATGATCATGTTTTCCATGTTCGAACCGTTTTGGATATTCTACGAACTGAAAGATTATTTGCCAACCTTGATAAATGCACATTCTGTTGTGATAAACTAATATTCTTAGGTTTCATAGTTAGTGCTCAAGGTATTCATGTCGACGAGGACAAAGTTAAGGCAATTAAGGAGTGGCCGACTCCTAAATCGGTAACTGAGGTGAGATCTTTCCATGGTTTAGCCAGTTTTTATAGACGATTTGTAAAAGATTTCTCTACTATTGCTGCCCCATTGACTGAAGTTATAAAGAAATCAGTGGGTTTCAAATGGGGTGAAACCCAAGAAAAAGCTTTTCAAACTCTAAAAGCTAAGTTATGTTCTGCTCCTTTGCTTAAATTACCTGATTTTGCTAAAGCTTTTGAACTTGAGTGTGATGCTTCAGGAATTGGAATCGGCGTTGTTTTAATGCAAGATAAGCAACCTATTGCTTATTTTAGTGAGAAATTGAACGGTGCACAGTTAAATTACTCGACTTATGACAAAGAACTATTGGCATTAGTTCGTGCACTTCAAGTATGGCAACATTATTTACTGCCTAATGAGTTTGTCATACATACAGATCATGAGTCTCTTAAATGGTTAAAGGGACAAGGTAAGTTGAGTAAAAGACATGCCCAATGGGTAGAATTCATTGAAACATTCCCTTATATGATTCAATATAAAACAGGTAAAGATAATGTAGTTGCAGATGCTTTGTCTAGACGATATACTTTAATAACTACATTGAATGCTAAAGTCTTAGGGTTTGAACATATTAAAGAGTTATATGATGATGATACTGATTTCAGCCATATCTATAAGAATTGTGGACATACTGCTTTTGAAAAATTTTATCTTGTAGATGGCTTGCTTTTTCGTTTAAACAGGTTATGCATACCAAAGTGTTCCATGAGAGAATTGTTGATTCATGAAGCCCATAGTGGGGGATTAATGGGACATTTTGGAGTGGCCAAAACACTAGACATATTGCAAGAACACTTCCATTGGCCACATATGAAGAAGGATGTGGAAAAGGTATGTTCCAAGTGCATTACATGCAAACAAGCAAAATCTAAGGTAATGCCTCATGGCCTTTACACTCCTCTACCGATTCCTACTTCACCTTGGGTAGATTTATCCATGGATTTTATTTTAGGTTTGCCTCGAACAAAAAAAGGAAGAGATAGTATATTTGTTGTTGTTGACAGGTTTTCAAAGATGTCACATTTTATTCCTTGTCACAAAACAGATGATGCTACACATGTGGCAGACTTATTCTTTAAAGAAGTGGTAAGACTTCATGGCATCCCTAAAACAATTGTTTTTGATAGAGATGTCAAATTCCTTAGCCACTTTTGGAAGGTATTGTGGGGTAAGCTTGGTACTAAATTGCTTTATTCTACTACATGTCACCCCCAAACTGATGGTCAAACTGAAGTAGTTAATCGAATCTTAGGGACTCTATTACGAGCTGTTGTGGGAAAGAACATTAGAAATTGGGAAGAATGCCTACCATTCGTTGAATTTGCATATAATAGATCTATTCATTCTACAACTGGTTATTCCCCATTTGAACTTGTTTATGGTTTTAACCCACTAACAGTACTTGATCTTGCGCCATTACCTCTTGAACACGTTATGAATTTAGATGGCGAACAGAAAGCTGAGTTGGTGAAATCCTTACATGAGAAGGCTAGACAGCGAATAGCCAAAACAAATGACGCCAACACCAACAAAGCAAAAAAGGGGCGCAAACGGGTTGTACTAGAACCCGGAGATTGGGTTTGGGTCCATTTGAGGAAAGAACGATTTCCTACAAAAAGGAAGACTAAGTTGGACCCAAGGGGCGATGGGCCTTTCCAAGTACTCAAGCGGATCAACGATAATGCCTATAAATTGATCTACCTGGTGAGTACAATGTAAGTTCTACTTTTAATGTGGCTGACTTGTCCCCATTTGATTTTTTAGATTCAAGGACGAATCTTTTTGAGGAAGGGGGAATGATACGAGTCATAAAGGCCCAATCCAAGTTCAAGAACGTGATGGGCTCAAATTGCCACAAGGCCCAATAACAAGATCAAAGGCCCGACAAATGCGGTCCAAACTAAATAGGACCATTCAAGAGCTTGTTAGCAAGGCCTTAGATGCATACACAAGAGAACAAGAAAATCAAGATTCACTTTCTTGTTTTCAAGAAAATCAAGAAACCGAATCTTGGCCCAATTTTGCTGTTCGAAGAGATTTCAAGAATCAAGAAAATCAAGATTTCAAATCTTGGAAATCTGGGTCCACGAAACCAAATCTTGCAGCCAAAACGCATTGGATCTCCATTACGAGCGTCAACGACCCAATTTTGGTAGGAGATGGATCACGAGCCCAAATTCTTGAAGGCGAGGCCCAATAACCAAAATTTAGCCCAATCAAGAAATTTCTTCATACTTAGTTGAAAATCAGGCCAAAATGTCAAAGGGCCCAATTTGTAAACATCTTACTTGTTTAATTTAATTTTTTAATCTTTAGGAGCATTACATGTAAAATTCGGCCCAAAACAGCCCATATAAGTGCATGGCCGAATTTACCTTGTTATTTTATTAATTAGGTTTAATTTTTATTAGTTACTTGTGAGATTAGGATTTGTTGGAGGCCTATATAAGCATTGGCCAGCCACCCTTTGTAAACACAACATCTTATTATTATTTTTTCTATCAAATTTCAGATTTGTTGAGTACAAAATTTTCTTTGGGGTTTTCTCCAAGAATTCTCTCTTGAGTTTCTTTAGAAGTTGTTTTAACAATCTTTTGATTGTGGGAGCCATCTTCAACCTTCTTCTTGCCATCGATATTCTTTGGAGGGGAGATTAGAGCCGTTTGAAGAGATTTGTGAAATCTTTCGGGATTTCAAGGATCTTTAGGACTTATCCTTTAATTCTTGCTGTTTTCGATTTCTTTCTTTACTTTTCTTTGCTTATACTTGTGCCAATTTCTCATCTAATATTTTGTTGTTCTTGTTTGTTTTCCAGCATTGATTAAACTCAAGATCTCATCGTTTAAGTTGTTCTCCTATTGGCAGCACCCATTCGAACCCAAAAATCCCCAATTCCTAGGGTTTGGCCGATTGGATTTCTTTCAATTTGGGAATCAATTGATTGCTGGAAATTGGGCATTCTTGACAGAATCAATTTGTTGACCGATTCGCAATCTTTCTATACTTCCAATTTTGTTTGATTCATCTATTCTATTTCTTTGTTTCTTGTTGCTCCTTTAATTGAATTTGGGGATTTAAATTCAAATCTGATTCGGTTTAATCTTAAACTTTGTTTTTGATTTCAGATCTGTTCGTCTAGGATCTTTCGTAGGAGTTTCTCGTGACTTGGCAACTCGATCTTGGTCCGTGCGCAACCCTCTATCATTGATTTTCTTGATTCTTGAAATCTCTTCGAACAGCATAATTGGGCCAAGATTCGGTTTCTTGATTTTCTTGAAAACAAGAAAGTGAATCTTGATTTTCTTGTTCTCTCATGTATGCATCTAAGGCCTTGCTAACAAACTCTTGAATGGTCCCATTTAGTTTGGATGCATTTATCGGGCCTTTGATCTCGTTATTGGGCCTTGTGGCAATTTGAGCCCATCACTTTCTTGAACTTGGGTTGGGCCTTTATGACTCGTATCACTTACATACTACAGTGGCTCAAGGATGGAGGTGAGCTAAAAGTGACTAAGCAAGTGCTAGAGGCGTTTTCCATTGGAAAGTATTCGGATGAAGTGTTGTGTGATGTGGTGCCAATACACACAGGGCATGTATTGCTCGGACGTCCTTGGTGATGCGAGCTTGACCAAGGAGCTAGTGGCCGATCCCTTGGAGCTGCCATTGGGACCAATCACCCCAGCTCGAGATAAGAAGTTCCAAGAAGCTATATCAAGCTACATTGATTGAGCTTGGAAAGAAAGAGTGACCGAACATTGTTGGACCAGCTCACCAGGCTCAGTGTATTTCAGCTCAAATAATTTAATTTTTAATTTTAATGTGTATAAATTCTGGATATTTTTAATAAGCTTAAATTTGTTCTAGTTAGTGCATAATTTTAATGTGTCATGTTTAGGACAAATTTATTATTTGTTGATAATTAATTTGTCCAGCCGAATGAGCTATTCAAGTTGTCTTAGATGCTGCCTTAATTAAGCTGTCCTTGTTCCAGTAGAATTTATGTTGTTCTAAACTAATTAATTTGTTCAATTTAATTTGTACAGGTACATGTATGGGACGGCATGGATATTGGCAGCCCTTGCATGCATTTGCCGATTCATTGAAAGATGGCTACTGGACATGCATGCATTTGCACATGCATTGAACTCCTTTAATGAGCAGCATGTATTCGGCCATACATGAACCTTGGAGCTAGACTTCTCATTTTTCTAGCTGACCATTCTGCTCTTCAAGGTAGCATTTTAAGTTGATCACATTGCTGGATGTCCTATTCATATGAAGTGACTGATTGGTTTTGAGCTTTCGCATTATGGGACCATTCATATTCTGTATTCACACTTGAGGACCATTGATGTGCCCAAGCTACTCATTAAAAATGCCAGATTTTTTAGCTCAACCAAGCAGCTCCATTAAAGAGCTTTAGTACCCTTGGCTGAATATAGACAACGCTATCCAGCCACCATGATACGAGTCACAAAGGCCCAATTCAAGCTCAAGGACGTGATGGGCTCAAATTACCACAAGGCCCAATAACGAGGTCAAAGACCAGACAAATGCATTCAAAACTAAATGGAACCATTTAAGAATTTATTAGCAAGGCATTAGATGCGTACACGAAGGAAAAAGAAAATCAAGAAACTGAATCTTGGTCCAATTTTGCTGTTTTGAGTGATTTCAAGAATCAAGAAAATCAAGATTTCAAATCTTGGAAATCTTGGTCCAAGAAATCGAATCTTGCAGCTAAGGCGCATTAGATCTCAATTACGAGCATCAATGAACCAATTTTGGAAGAGAACAAATTACAAGCCCAAATGCTTGAAGAAACGGCCCAATAAGATGTTCCAAGCCCAATCAAGAAATTAAAATTAGACTTAGTTGAAAATCAGGCCAAATTGTCAAAGTGGCCCAATTTGTTAAGTTTTAATTCTTTAAATACTTAGTTTTAATTTTTAGACTTTATAAACAAATTTCTATGTAAAAATCCAGTCCAAGAGGCCCATTTAAAGTCCTTGGCCGAATTTCCCCTTGAAAGTAAAAAAAAATGATGTTTTTTTTAGTTTTCCTATTAGGACTAGGAAAATAGTTAGAAGGCCTATATGTATGGCTTGGCCAGCCACCCTTATACACATTACACTTGAAGAATACATTGAAATCAGATTTGTTTTGTTGAGTGAAAATTCTCTTTGAGTTCTCCAAGAATTTTCTCTTGAGTTTTCTTTAGAAGGAGTTTTAACAATCTTTTTTATTGTGAGAGCCATCTTCAACCTTCTTCTTGCCATTGTTCTTCATTGGAGGGGAGATTAGAGCTGTTTGAAAGGAGTTGTGAAATCTATCTCGATTTCAAGGCTTCTTAGGACTTTATCTTTATTTTTCTTGTTGTTCAATCTTTTTAAATTTCTGCTTGTCTCGATTTCATTATCTAACTTGTTTAAACTCTCTTGTTGGGTCTCCAACCCGTTCAACCTTCAAGAATCTATTCGGCATCAACCTTGGACAACAAGAAACATTTTGATTTCACAAAACCCTTTTTTCTTGCCGTCCAAGCCCTAGATCTAATTCAATTTGATTTTGTGATCTGCTGAGTTTGATTTGTTTCTGTTTTGTGTTTACTTGACAGATTTGGCTTATTGGAGTCCTTCTTGAAGCTTAATTTATTGTTCTTGGTTTTCGAGATTCTCTATTAATAAGTGTTTCGGTTCTAGGTTGATTCTTTATTATTTTGGGTGTTTTACTTCAGATCTTTTAATTCTAAGTTCGATCTTTCTGTTTCGTTTCAGATCCAATTGTCTAGAGTTTTTGTAAGAGTTTTCCGTGACTTGACAACTCGATCTTGGTCCACGCGTAACCCCCTATCACACCACCTCTTTCAATTAATGTCTAGCTGAATGGACTCCATCTAGAAGCTGTCCATTTGTGTTTTCCATGCTAGAAGCTTCAAGAGACGTTTGATACGCCTCGGCCTCGGTGATGAGAGTCGAGTCGTTGATGTGCCCGATCGTGAATTGGAGTAATATTAAGGTTTGTTGAAAATAGGTTAAGAAAGAAAAGATAAAGGCTCAAATTAGTTCAAAAGTGGTGATGGAATGTATTGAGGTTGATATGTGATCGAAAATAAAGTATTCAAGTTGAACCAACACAATATAAGTGTGTTAACCCGGGACTTATATGAATACTTAGGTATGTTTGTATGGATGGAAAACGAATAAATTGGAACCTCGACCCGCTATCAAAGATGATAGGAACCTCGGTATAATTTGAACGCCACACTTTGGGTACAAAGTGATAAGTTCGGAAAGAAAGACGGGTTGACGCCACAAGGGTTACTTGATAAGTTAGACGAGTCTTTGGAGAACAATGAGAGTTGAAAAAAACTCACAAAGTAATCAGATATCATATAAGATTCAAAATTATATTGTCTAACCTTTTACACAATAAACAAGTAAACTATTTATAATGTTCAGCTAGGTAGCCAAATGGCCTAAGCAAAGACTTAATATCTAAGTAATTAATTAGGCTAGAAAAGGCTAGAAAAATCTGGAAATAAAACATTAAATTCTCATAATAAAGTTTAGCTGAATAGGAAGCTCCAATGGTCAGCTTAAGGCTTAAGCAAATGTATTTGAGAAGATGAATGCATGTAGTAATTGAGCTACCTTGGTTCAGCCGAATATTCTTGGTCATAATGAGGCTGCATGGAACTCTTCAATAGTCACTCGGTATGAAGGAAGAAGATTGAAAAGTCATGCAATGTGAACGGACGAAACTGAATAGCCCTTAGTGTGTGGAAGCTCTCAACTGAATGGTCATTAGTTTCAGCAAGTGTAAAAGCTTTTAAAACTGGTTGGAGATCAGGCCGGTCAGTTTGGAATTAGGAAGCATCAGCTCCTTTGGTCTTTGAACTTCACGAGGAGATGCTTAGAAAATAGTAATCAGCAACCCATCACTTTAATACGTTTCATGCATGTTTTCTTCAAAAGCTCATTAAATGGCCGTCCATTGCATGTGGAACAGCCCATTTAATATCTGTCTTTGCTGCACATTAAATCCTTCCAGCATGCCTCCTTTAATGCTGTCCAAGGGAGTGTACCTGAAGACAATTAATAAATTCGGTCAAATAATGCATGCACATTACAATTAATTTCGGCAGCCCCTTTTTGAACATAATTAATCTCATGCTTGAACCAAGACAAATTAATTAGCCATATTAATTCGGCTGGACATGAATTAAGTTAACATTAAATTCGGTAGCCACAAGACACATTAAAGTGGTTCATTAATTCGGCTGAATTCAAGCATATTAAGTCAACAATGAGACATATTAAATTCGGCACTTTAAAGCACTTAAGACACATTAAACAACAGCAGCAAAAACACATTATGTAGCAGCATTAAATTCGTCCAGACACATTAAATAACAACATTAACTACGACAAAACACATTAAATAGACTTAAGACAAATTAAAGTATGCATTAAATAAAACATATTTATCATGGAAATTAATATGTCTAGATTTTTAAACAAATTTATTAACTTAAACTAATTAACTAGCAGCAATTATTTATTCCAGCAAATTAAATTGAATGAGCTAAAAAGCTAGTAACGAGCTCAATGAGTTGAATTGAGCTCGAATGAGCTGAATTGAAAATGTTTCCGGGACGGGGTCGTATCATCCCCCCTTCTTCGAAGCGACTTGTCCTCAAGTTGAGCTTCTTGTCCCTCATAAAAAGTTTGTCCTTATACAGCCCTTTACGATAGCATGGAATGGATAGGCTCACAAAATTAGGTATGTTAAAACGTTCATTTGCCTTGAATCTTTTCCAAATTTCTTCGTTCAAACATAGTAAGCTTACACAGCAATTCAACGACCACACATTTTCAACATTATCAAGTAAATAAAAAAAACCATTGGATTCAAGCTCTTGTTCGTTTGAAACTTGTAGTGGACGTTTGCCTATTGATTCACCAACAAATTTATCAACAAGAATAGTCTTACCAAAATATTTCAAATGAAATGTAGACACCATCAGTGTAATCCTTTCATCCCAAACAAATGAATGGAAATCTCACACAATTAAACTTGGCAATGGAAATTGAACTATGGGTTCTTCCAAATTCGCATTATCAGCATCAATCAAAATAGATAAATCACTTTTAAATAAAGCTGAACAATTAAACACTTCACAATTGAAATACTATGTAAAAACCAATTCTTCAAAAAGATGTTTATTTCCAACAGAATAGGGCAGAGAGATTTTAAAGTTCTCATGAGTCATACCTTGTTCATCTTGAAGAATGGAAAAACAAAGATCATTTTTACCTTCGTCGATCATCATAAATCTTCTCTCCTTGGACTTGTAATGCAATCGAAGCTCCTTGGTGGAATTAACCTTGTCGAAATGAAATACGTACTTTAGGTACAACCACAGAAATGGACTAAGGATTGAATTGAAATCAAATTTATCATACCTCGTTTCCTTATTCAACAACCAAGCGTCAAAACAATAGAAATTGTTCGCACACAATTGGTGATGCTTGAATTTCCCAAAAAATGTACTAAAACAGATTCCGGGTTTAAAAACTTGATTTTGATTATTTATGCCAAAGAGTAGCAAAAAGTTCATTAAACCAAACTTGTCAACCCAAAAGGATTTTTGTGTCCATAGAAACAAACGTTCAAATCTTTTTATTTCCTTCAAACTAAATTTCCAAAAACTCAAGGATTTCAAACAAAGTAGTAAAGGATTCATGTAATCACCACAATTAATCAACTTGAGATGTTTAAATGAGATTTCGTTGTCATGCAGAATCGAGTTTTGCATTTTCTGATTAAACACGACTTCACCTTTAAACTGGTCAACGCAAAAATTTGTTTTGGAAGAGCTCGTCTCACCACCATTTAAATTACAACACTAATCGATGAAGGAAAATCAACCACTTTTTGGCATGGAGCTTTTACAAAGATGAAGTTTTCGACATTATGTTTATCCACATTCAAGAAAGATAAAGGAAAATCAAGTGCTAGGTGTTCCTTACCTATCTTACCTTCGGGCTCATGTGGTTCAATTTCAACTTCATCCTTACCTTTTTCGGTCA
The DNA here is from genome assembly GCF_007990345.1 of Gossypium hirsutum. Taxonomy (NCBI): domain Eukaryota; kingdom Viridiplantae; phylum Streptophyta; class Magnoliopsida; order Malvales; family Malvaceae; genus Gossypium; species Gossypium hirsutum. Next base: position 19,970,184 of record NC_053448.1, read on the forward strand.
GGCAAAAACATCGCTTGTCAGGAAGACATTGAAGTTGTTATTCGTCATAGAGATTTGTCGGAACCTGAAAAGAAGGAACAGAACAAAAACAAACATCTCGGGGGTTAGTTAAAATTTTCCTCTTTTTCTTGTTCTCGCTTACCATCTTCCTTTTCTCTCGTTTCTTTTTCAACATCTTTTTCTTTTTCAATTTTTTTCTCAATCTCAATTTTTTTCTTTTTCTCATGCTCATTTTCATTTTCTTTTATTTCTTTTTCTTTTTCTCTCATTTCTTTTTTTCTTCTCTGAATTTCATTCAAGATTTGTTCATTTTCTCGCATCAACATCTCTTGTCTTTCTTTTCTTCTATTTTCTTTTTGTCTTGTTCTTTCATTACAAGAAGATGAAACTTATAAGAATCATAACGACAAGCTTCTCGTTGGAAAGAAATGGCAGATTCATCATGCAAGTCACGATCATCTCTTTGTGAATAACCCTCCGTGGGAAAATATCTCGATGCATAAGAAACTTGTTCATCTCTTCTCGAATAATCATGGAATGTGTACTTTCAGAATGATCTTGTCTCCGTCTCTTGATTCGGTGAATTTTGCTTTCGTCGGACTCTTTCCTCCACTCGATCCAATCTATCATGCAACTTATCAAATTTTGATTTCACCATTCTACGCATCTCTTGCATCAAATATTGGAAATCTATTTCGGAAAATTCTTCTCGAGAAATGATTATACACTCAGCACAAAAATCCTCACCAATTCTCTCGAAAAGGAAATAATGATTTTCACTCGCACTCGTGTTTACACTCAATTTTTTTGGCTTTTTCTTTCGATGTAATTCACTCGTGCCTTTTTTCACTCGATTTTTGCCTCTCGAAGTTCTCTGTAAACTAGGTCGACGAATCAATACTGTTTGGCTTCGGCTTACAAAATTGATTTGGCTTGGTGGGTAATGATGTCGGAAATGGTAGGCTATCAAACAAAATAGAAATGGTGATACGAGTCACAAAAGCCCAAATTCTTGAAGGCGAGGCCCAATAAGCAAATTCCCAGCCCAATCAAGAAATCCATCCATACTTAGTTGAAAATCAGGCCAAATTGTCAAAGTGGCCCAAGTTGTAAAGTTTTATTTTTATTATTTATTTATTTATTTACTTAGTTTAAATTTTTATGTCAATATTCAGTCCAAGAGTCCTAGATAAAATGACCTTTAACCGAATTTCCATATTAAAATAATTAGGAGTTTTTTATTTTAGTTTTCTAATTAGATTAGGACTAGTTATAAGGCCTATTTAAAGGCATGGCTGTCCACCTTGTTAAATACTTATCATTATTATTAAAATTTCAGATTTGTTGAGAGCAGAATTTTCTTTGAGTTTTCTCCAAGATTTCTCTCTTGAGTTTTCTTTAGAAGTTGTTTTAACAATCTTGTGATTGTGGGAGCCATCTTCAACCTTCTTCTTGCCATTGATATTCTTTGGAGGGGAGATTAGAGCCGTTTGAAGGGAGTTGTGAGATCTTTCGAGATTTCAAGGCTTCTTAGGACTTATCTTTTAATTTCTTACTGTCAATTCTTTCTTTATTTCTACTTGTGCTGAATCATTATCTAATCTATTTTCTGTTCTTATTGTGTTTTCAGCCTTTTTCTATCTTAAGGAATCAGCCCAAAAATCCCCAATTTCTAGGGTTTTTCCATACTCTTTTTGGGTGAAATTAGATTGTCGAAATTTGGGGAAAACTATCTTGGTGTTCAATTGGGCAGAATCACAATCTCCTTGAGGGTTTCAAGAACCCTAACACTTATTTCTATTCTCAATTTGATTCTTTGCTGATTTGGGGATTTTATTTCAGATCTGAAAATTCAAAATCTAATCTTTTAATTTTCTGTTTCGTTTCAGATCTAATTGTTTAGGGTTTTCGTAGGAGTTTCTCGTGACTTGGCAACTCGATCTTGGTCTGCGCGCAACCCCGTATCATTTGGTATCAGATTTTGGGCGTTTTGGGTGTTCTTGGTTGATTTATAAACTGATCTCTATTTTTTAAATTACAAACAGCAGTTTTACCCAGAAAAATTTTCGAAAAAAATTCATTTGAGTGGGTAAACGTTTTCTGATTGATCTGAAATTTTACATACATATTTTTGGCACTGTTATTGAATATACAAAAATATTTCCTGCAAAAAAATAAGTCGAAAAAGTCAAAAAATTGAAAAAAGATGAAATCCAATAAAAAATTAAAAAATATTCAGCGGGTTGAATTTGGTGCCCAAATTTTCCAGATCAAAAATTCAAAATTTGAAGACATTCCAGATTTAATTTTGTGATTTTTTGAGATCGGGAACACCTCGAACGAAGTTGTCAAGTTACTCCGCAGTTTTTCGGGTTTTCTGTTTTCAACAATTTTTATTGATTCTTAGCTGTAGGTTTTCATTTGTTTACCTTTATTCTTCCTTTACGTTATCTAACACCTTCTTGTTTCTTGTGTTAGTAGGATTTAAACGTGTGCACAACTTCTTCCTCGGTGCAACACGAATCAATTGGTGTCTCGTCAGTTTTTGGCATCCTAGTGCAAATTAGGATTCTTTGGTAGTTTGGTTCACACTCTCTAATTGGTTGATATAAACTCTGATAAAGAACTCACAAGATTGAATTCAACCTCATTGAGAATTTTATTTTTCTTTTTGAGTGATTAATGGTGAGGTTTGCTAACTTTTATTTTTGAGTGTTGAGTGTTTATTTTTTACAGTTTTGAAGATGTCTAAAGGTGATAATAATGATGCACTTATGAAAGTCCAACAACAGTTAGACGGACATACTGCTGCAATCACACAAATAAATGCTACACTTCAAGCATTGAATACTACTTTGAATGAGGTACGAGTGAATCAAAAACATCAATATCGAGATCCAATTAAGGAAGATAGGGATAACCAGCCCCATAGGTGCAGCCCTCAACGTGTCCCTAGAATGGATGATGATTTTCATGATCGTGGACAATCATCTTTGGCAAAACCAAAGAGCGAGCAGCAACGAGAACATCTCTTTCATACTCGCTGCCATGTACAAGGTAAGCTTTGTAGAGTTATTATTGATGGTGAAAGTTGCTCAAACATAGCCAGCACGACGATGGTGGAAAAGCTTTGCTTAACCACTACCAAGCATCCACAACCTTATCAACTACAAGGGCTTAGCAACGAAGGCCAATTTAGGGTCACTCAACAAGTGCACATCGCCTTTTCTATCGGTAAGTATCAAGACGAAGTTGTGTGTGACGTAATGCCTATTCAAGCCTGCCATTTGTTGCTAGGAGAACCATGGCAACTGGATCGAAAAGTCACTCACGATGGTCGTACCAATAGGTATTCTTTCAAGCATCAAGGAAAGAAACTCACCTTAGTGCCGCTCACTCCGGAACAAGTCCATGAGGACCAAATCAAACTGAAAATTCTGTTAAAACAAGTGAGGAAAAAGAAAAAGAGAATGAAAAAGAGCAAAAAGAGATTGAGAGTGAAAAAGAAATTAAAGAAAGAAGAGAAAATGAATTAGAAAAAGAAACAAAAGAAAAAGACGTGGAAAGGGTAGTGAGGAATGTTTCCACTAACCAAGATATGAATTTTTCTTGTGTTGCTACTTTTCAGGTTCCCGAAAGATCGAAAGATAACTTTCAACTTCAATACCTCTCAAATGAAAGACGCTTTCATACGATCAACTTAGGCAAAGATGAAATCACACTACATGATCCCGAAGGTAAGCGAGGTAAGGAAATTTTAGAAACCGAGTCCAGTGCAGATTTGAAAATTATTGATAAAACTTTTGGTGACTTAGTTCTTAAAAGATCCCCTCATTTTGATCCGATTAATTGTTACTCTTCGATTGTGGTTGATAAAGTCATTACGAAAAAAAGCGTGATTTGTTATTCTCTTGATTTACCTTGTGTAAAATCCTTGAATTTGTCCAAATCTGTTTTGGAGAATAAAGTAAAGAAATTTTCCAAATTTGTTTTCAATTTATATTCGTGCCTTAAACAGTTTATGTGGTTGTACATGAAGTTTGAGTTCCATTTGACAAAGGTTAACTCAACAACGGAGATTCGACTACACTATGCCCCCGATGAGCGAAGGTTTGTTTTAAATGAAAAAGGTAAAATCGACCCTTATTCTTCTGCTTATCGAGGTAAGATGCTTGAAACCTTTGAAACACTTTTGTACTCCTCGGATAGTGATAAAGATCGTGTTGATGAACACTTAGATCGAAACGTGCTTGACTGTCCTATTTTATTTATTGATGATCTATCTGTTTTGATGGTTGATAAAAAGATTCTTGTTTTTGATAATGCATGTGTGAGTGAATCTATAGACCGTCGATTAATGCATGGTATGATTATGCAACTCTGTGAACCATGTGAATCTTTTCAAATACCTACTTGTGACGATTATGTTTACCATTTGATTTATTACTCGCAATTTATTCATGGTTTGTGGGAACAATGTGAGACGACTGAATGCCTTAAAACATGTCCATTTTTGTTTCAAATATTTGACGAGGCAGTGGTGAGTAAATTAGATTGTTTGCATGGTAATCTGAATCTGTCCATTCACATGCGTTATACCTGTTCTATTATGCTTATGATTGGACTACAAGCTTATTTCCGTTGCTATTTACTATCTTATGGCTATTCTTCTCAGTGGACTCAATTGCCATTAGTCCCGTTCGATAGAGGAAAGTCGAGTTCATTTGATTTTTCAGATTCGAGGATGAATCTTTTTGAGGAAGGGGGGAATGATACGAGTCACAAAAGCCCAAATTCTTGAAGGCGAGGCCCAATAAGCAAATTCCCAGCCCAATCAAGAAATCCATCCATACTTAGTTGAAAATCAGGCCAAATTGTCAAAGTGGCCCAAGTTGTAAAGTTTTATTTTTATTATTTATTTATTTATTTATTTATTTATTTACTTAGTTTAAATTTTTATGTCAATATTCAGTCCAAGAGTCCTAGATAAAATAACCTTTGACCGAATTTCCATATTAAAATAATTAGGAGTTTTTTTATTTTAGTTTTCTAATTAGATTAGGACTAGTTATAAGGCATATTTAAAGGCATGGCTGTCCACCTTGTTAAACACTTATCATTATTATTAAAATTTCAGATTTGTTGAGAGCAGAATTTTCTTTGAGTTTTCTCCAAGATTTCTCTCTTGAGTTTTCTTTAGAAGTTGTTTTAACAATCTTGTGATTGTGGGAGCCATCTTCAACCTTCTTCTTGCCATTGATATTCTTTGGAGGGGAGATTAGAGCCGTTTGAAGGGAGTTGTGAGATCTTTCGAGATTTCAAGGCTTCTTAGGACTTATCTTTTAATTTCTTACTGTCAATTCTTTCTTTATTTCTACTTGTGCTGAATCATTATCTAATCTATTTTCTGTTCTTATTGTGTTTTCAGCCTTTTTCTATCTTAAGGAATCAGCCCAAAAATCCCCAATTTCTAGGGTTTTTCCATACTCTTTTTGGGTGAAATTAGATTGTCGAAATTTGGGGAAAACTATCTTGGTGTTCAATTGGGCAGAATCACAATCTCCTTGAGGGTTTCAAGAACCCTAACACTTATTTCTATTCTCAATTTGATTCTTTGCTGATTTGGGGATTTTATTTCAGATCTGAAAATTCAAAAATCTAATCTTTTAATTTTCTGTTTCGTTTCAGATCTAATTGTTTAGGGTTTTCGTAGGAGTTTCTCGTGACTTGGCAACTCGATCTTGGTCCGTGCGCAACCCCGTATCAAATGGTTAAGTGTGGCTGGAAATAATTTGAATACTACGGCAACAACTTCACCTTCACAATTCGGCAACAATGAGTTTTGTCACACTTGTTTTTTTTAAATAATTTCGAAATTTTTTTCTTCTTTTTTTTTTTCAATATTGAATACAACAAGGAAAAATGAATTGAATACAAACTTTTTTTTTGAATTTTTTTTTGAATTTTTTTGATTTTTTTACAATACCGTAATACCGAAGACGATGATTCTTACTCCAATTTAGCTAGCTCTGATACCAAATGATACGCCCCGACCTCGGTGATGAGAGTCGAGTCGTTGATGTGCCCGATCGTGAATTGGAGTAATATTAAGGTTTGTCGAAAATAGGTTAAGAAAGAAAAGATAAAGGCTCAAATTAGTTCAAAAGTGGTGATGGAATGTATTGAGGTTGATATGTGAATGAAAATAAAGTATTCAAGTTGAACCAACACAATATAAGTGTGTTAACCCAGGACTTATATGAATACTTAGGTATGTTTGTATGGATGGAAAACAAATAAATTGGAACCTCGACCCGCTATCAAAGATGATAGGAACCTCGATATAATTTGAACGCCACACTTTGGGTACAAAGTGATAAGTTCGGAAAGAAAGACGGGTTGATGCCACAAGGGTTACTTGATAAGTTAGACGAGTCCTTGGAGAACAATGAGAGTTGAAAACAAACTCACAAAGTAATCAGATATCATATAAGATTCAAAAGTATATTGTCTAACCTTTTACAATAAACAAGTAAACTATTTATAATGTTCAGCTAGGTAGCCAAATGGCCTAAGCAAAGACTTAATATCTAAGTAATTAATTAGGCTAGAAAAGGCTAGAAAAATCTGGAAATAAAACACTAAATTGTCATAATAAAGTTTAGCTGAATAGGAAGCTCCAATGGCCAGCTTAAGGCTTAAGCAAATGTATTTGAGAAGATGAATGCATGTAGTAATTGAGCTGCCTTGGTTCTGCCGAATATTCTTGGTCATAATGAGGCTGCATGGAACTCTTCAATAGTCACTCGGTATGAAGGAAGAAGATTGAAAAGTCATGCAATGTGAACGAACGAAACTGAATAGCCCTTAGTGTGTGGAAGCTCTCAACCGAATGGTCATTAGTTTCAGTAAGTGTAAAAGCTTTTAAAACTGGTTGGAGATCGGGCCGGTCAGTTTGGAATTAGGAAGCATCAGCTCCTTTGGTCTTTGAACTTCACGAGGAGATGCTTAGAAAATAGTAATCAGCAACCCATCTCTTTAATACGTTTCATGCATGTTTTCTTCAAAAGCTCATTAAATGGCCGTCCATTGCATGTGGAACAGCCCATTTAATATATGTCTTTTGATGCGATCCCGGCCGCATCATGTTATGACACAACTCGATGCTACCGAGATTGGCCCAAACTCGAAGGGCCCAAGTGCAAAATGAAGTTTTTAATTTCAGTTTGTCAATTTGGCTACTGGAAAATAAGGACATTGATTTATTAATTTTTAGTTATTTTAGTTTGTGTTTTTAATTATGTCATAGTTTGCACATCATTAATATGTGTTTTGCATTTAATAAAGTCATGCATTATGTAACTTTCATGTTAGTTAAGTTTGCATCATTAAATTAAGTCAAGTTAGTTTAATTATGTAACTTTCATGTTAGTTAAATTTGCATTTCAAAACCATGCATTTAAGCATCTTAGTTTAATAATGAGTTGCTGGACATTTATTCAACTCATCTTGGTTTATTTAATAAGCGTTGTTCTTAATTAATCTAGTTCCTAGGATTATTTATTGATGCATGAGTTAAGTTCATTTAATTATGCTTCTTTAATTAAACTAGTTGCTGGAATAATTATTGCTTATATGTTTTAGTTCATTTATTTAAGTAAGTTTAATGTGTGTTATGATTAATAAGTGGCTTCATATGTTTAATAAACTCTTTTTAATGTGTTTATTGCAGGTGACTTTTTAGCTTATAGTGGTTACAATTCAAGGCTGTTACACATTTAATTAAGTGGCTGTTCAAGTTCTTTTGAGTTACAATTAAAGGGGCTGTTAAAAAAAGGAGCTTAAAGATCATTAAAAGGAGTTTTTAAAGCGCATTTTATGCCCTTTAAAATTCAGCAGCAACTCTTCCACTTCCAGCCGTTTTTGGAGCTTTTAAGAGAAATTAATCAAGCCTTTGAATGTCATTAAGGAGCTGGTAAGAGATGGTGTCTATTCAACTAGCCAAGGACAACTCAAGAGTCATTTTCTAAGCCATTAAAGACATTCAAATCAACTGAATTAAAGTGATTTTATGGAAGGAGTTATTTGGTTGAAAGAATAAGAAAAGACATCAGTTTTTTATGGCACATTAAGTGGATGTTTTTGACCATTCGGTTACCTTGTTCTAGCATTATAAATAGATGTAATCAGCCATAGAGGGAACAACTTTTGGATGAATATAGATGAAATATTTGAATTGTGAGCTATCCAATTCTCTTTGTTCTTACGGAATTGATTTGACTTATCAAGCTTAGCTTGTGGCGTCTATCCATTTCTTGTTTTCGAACTTATCACTTTCATAGTGTGGCGTTCATCATATACCAAGGTTCCTATCATTCTTGATAGTGGGTCGAGGTCTTTTCTTTGTTGTTTTCCTATACTGTCATTCACCTAAGAGCTACTTTGAGTCTCGGGTCAACAACCTCTATTGTTGGTTCATTCTCTGCCCTTAGCCAAATTTTTCCATTCGTTGTTAAACCCATTTCCCTTTTAAACGTTTGTTTGTAGCCTTTCTTCTATTTTGAAACAAACTTAGCCTTACTCAAATTCACAATCGAGCAAACACTAACAACTCGAATCAATCACAAAACGAGTTCGTATCATCTTTGCTGCACATTAAATCCTTCCAGCATGCCTCCTTTAATGCCGTCCAAGGGAGTGTACCTGTAGACAATTAATAAATTTGGTCAAATAATGCATGCACATTACAATTAATTTCGGCAGCCCCTTTTTGAACATAATTAATCTCATGCTTGAACCAAGACAAATTAATTAGCCATATTAATTCGGCTGGACATGAATTAAGTTAACATTAAATTTGGCAACCACAAGACACATTAAAGTGGTTCATTAATTCGGCTGAATTCAAGCATATTAAGTCAACAATGAGACATATTAAATTCGGCACTTTAAAGCACTTAAGACACATTAAACAACAGCAGCAAAAACACATTAAGTAGCAGCATTAAATTCGTCCAGACACATTAAATAACAGCATTAACTACGACAAAACACATTAAATAGACTTAAGACAAATTAAAGTATGCATTAAATAAAACATATTTATCACGGAAATTAATATGTCCAGATTTTTAAACAAATTTATTAACTTAAACTAATTAACTAGCAGCAATTATTTATTCTAGCAAATTAAATTGAATGAGCTAAAAAGCTAGTAACGAGCTCAATGAGTGATACGAACTCGTCTCGTGATGTTTTGAGTCGTATGTGTTTGCTCGATCGTGAATTTGAGTAAGGCTAAGTTTGTTTCAAAATAGAAGAAAGGCTACAAACAAACGTTTAAAAGGGAAATGGGTTTAACAACGAATGGAAAAATTTGGCTAAGGGCAGAGAATGAACCAACAATAGAGGTTGTTGACCCGAGACTCAAAGTAGCTCTTAGGTGAATGATAGTATAGGAAAACAACAAAGAAAAGACCTCGACCCACTATCAAGAATGATAGGAACCTTGGTATATGATGAACGCCACACTATGAAAGTGATAAGTTCGAAACAAGAAATGGATAGACGCCACAAGCTAAGCTTGATAAGTCAAATCAATTCCGTAAGAACAAAGAGAATTGGATAGCTCACAATTCAAATATTTCATCTATATTCATCCAAAAGTTCTCCTCTCTATGGATGATTACATCTATTTATAATGCTAAAACAAGGGAACCGAATGGTCAAAAACATCCACTTAATGTGCCATAAAAACTGATGTCTTTTCTTATTCTTTGAACCAAATAACTCCTTCCATAAAATCACTTTAATTCAGCTGATTTGAATGTCTTTAATGGCTTAGAAAATGACTCTTGAGTTGTCCTTGGCTAGTTGAATAGACACCATCTCTTAACCAGCTCCTTAATGACATTCAAAGGCTTGATTAATTTCTCTTGAAAGCTCCAAAAACGGCTGGAAGTGGAAGAGTTGCTGCTGAATTTTAAAAGGCATAAAATGCTCTTTAAAAACTCCTTTAATGATTTTAAGCTCCCTTTATAACAGCCCCTTTAATTGTAACTCAAAAGAACTTGAACAACCACTTAATTAAATGTGTAACAGCCTTGAATTGTAACTACTATAAGCTAAAAAGTCACCTGCAATAAACACATTAAAATGAGTTTATTAAACAAATGAAAACACTTATTAATCATAACAAACATTAAACTTACTTAAATAAATGAACTAAAACATACATGCAATAATTATTCTAGCAACTAGTTTAATTAAAGAAGCATAATTTAAAAAACTTAATTTATGCATCAATAAATAATCCTAGGAACTAGATCAATTAAGAAAAACACTTATTAAATAAAGTTCAACAAAAACACTTATTAATTAAAACTAAGATGAGTTGAATAAATGTCCAGCAACTCATTTATTAAACTAAGATGCTTAAATGCATGGTTTTGAAATGCAAATTTAACTAACATGAAAGTTACATAATTAAACTAACTTGACTTAATTTAATGATGCAAACTTAACTAACATGAAAGTTACATAATGCATGATATGATCCGGCCCGGTTAATGAATCTGAATCGTTGTTGTGCCCGATCGTGAATTGGAGTAATTTGAAAGCTTTACAAAATAGGCTAGAAGGAAAGGAATTATTTAGGCTCAAAAGAGTTTTGCTGGTTTAGGAAATGAAACATAAATCAATGAATGAAGTTTGGGCTAAGTATTCAAAGCCGAACTAACACAATATGTAACACCCCGAACCCGAGACCGACACCGGAGTCGGACACGAGATGTTAACAAACTTTGAAAAATTTTTCCAGACACTGCCCAGTCTGAGTACTAGTCGCTTCAAAAATCATATCTTGAGTTTCACAACTCAAAAATCAGTTTTGTGATTTTTCCCTGAAACTAGACTCATGTTCCCACCTATGGATTTTTTTCTAGAATTTTTGGTCGGGCCAATTAGTACAGTTTATTAGTCAAAGTCTCCCATGTTACAGGGGTCGACTACACTGACCTTTTCCCATTACGACTGGGATATCTCTCTGCACAGAGCTTCAATACTGATGCCGTTTGTTTCTATGGAAACTAGACTCAGAGAGGAATCCATACATATATGGTATGACCCCTAATTATCTCTGGTCAATTTATAGTGAATTTCCAAAGGCGGAACAGTGAATCCAGAAACTGTTCTGGTCCTGTTCCACAAGAACCCGAATATCTCTTTCTGTACTGTTCCTATAATTGTTTCGTTACTTCCATATGAAAGTAGATTCATCAAGGTTCGATTACATAATTTATTCACTATTTAATTCCACTCCTACGAATTCTTGTGATTTTTCCAATCCACACCACTGCTGCTATCAGCTTCTGTTTTCAAAGTGAACCTTACCTAATTTGGGGTTTCATGGACCAACTAGGGCCTTGTCATACATAAGCCCACATATGATCATACTTAGCCATTCTAGTGGCTGATCATTTGCTCAACACTTCCATTCCAACATAGTTACATCATGAAACCATCTATACATTCATAAATACGAATGGTCTAATGCCATACTCCACTTCTACAAGCCATTTTCGCATGGCTGTACACTTATACATTTCATAAAGTACTCGAAAGACAACAATGGGTAGTCCTATACATGCCATATCAAAATTCAACCAAAATAGTACCCAAAAGAGCCTTTGATAGTGTGGGCGACTTCGACTTCAAGATCCCGAGTCCGATAGCTGGAGAACCAAAAATCTATAAAACAGAGGAGCAATGTAACGAGTAAGCAATTTATGCTTAGTAAGTTTGAGCAAGGAATTCCAGCATGCACAAAGAATAGCACACATTTAGCTAAACGGAATATTTCATAATACGCAATTTACCGATATCAAACTTGCTTCACAACATTAATAACCCTTATGTACATACACAATAAACTAACTTGGCCGAAGGCCGGTAGCTCGTTTATCAACTGAGCGAACATTTATTGTAAGGGCTCGATTAAATTCAACACATACGTAACATATCCCCATATTGGGATGTTTTTCGAGTATTCGCTGGAATTTTACAGCAAGCTCATTCATTACCAAATCACGTACCTTCGGGATTTAACCGGATATAGCTCCTCGTTCAAATGCCTTCGGGACATAGCCCGGTTTTAGTAACTCACACAATGCCTTCGGGACATAACCCGGATTTAACAACTCGCACGAATGCCTTCGGGACATAACCCGGATTTAACAACTCGCACGAATGCCTTCGGGACTTAACCCGGATTTAATAACTCGCACGGATGCCTTCGGGACTTAACCCGGATTTAATAACTCGCACGAATGCCTTCGGGACTTAACCCGGATTTAGTATCTCGCACAAAGGCCTTCGGATCTTAATCCGGATATATTCACTTAGCACAAAGCCTTCGGGACTTAGCCCGGACAGCATTCAATTAATCATGCACATCTAACAATAATTCATAGCACATTCATATTTCATTTTCGTTTACGAAACTCAAACACAAGGCACATATTGTCCTTGCACATTCGGCTCAATAGCCACACATAGAGCATGATTTAATCACATCGAAATTTAAGATCTCTTACTCAAGAACTTACCTCGGGTGTTGTCGAACGATTCCGCTAGCTATTCAACCACTTTTTCCTTCCCTTTATCGGTTTTATTTCCCCTTTGCTCTTGAGCTTAATCAAACAAATAAATTGATTTCATCATTTTAGGCATCAAAAGATGAACACAAGGCACTTAGCCCATATTTATACATTAGACATTAAAGTCTCATACATGCAAAAATCATGCATCAACACAACATATTAGCTAATTTCTTTCCCCTTGGCCGAATATGCATGTCCATTTTTGGGGTCGATTTCAACACTTAATACACACATATACACACTAGTAAAGCATCCTCCCCCTTTTCATCGATTTAACACATGCATTGCTCATCAACATGCAAAGTTACATTCGGCCTTAGCACACATCTTGCTAGCCGATTCTTCTCCCTTTAGCAACCAATGCACATATGTGCTCACACAAAAATGCTAAAAAGGAGGTTCAAGAATCATCAAGCCATCATCACATGCATCATTAACAAGCTTCATATTTTGCATGCAATGGCATTAACACAACCTCCACCTAGGCCGAATCTTAACTTATCCTCATGCCTCATCACCACAACATCAAACACCAACCAAGAATGATGCATCCATGGTCAAGTGCCATTTCCATCACATAGCAAGATTTAGACCATGGGCTAGGTAGAACTCAAGCTAACAACTAAAACATGCATGCATCTCATGGAACATCATTAAACATACCTTGGCCTAGCTACATGCATGGCCGAATCTCTTCACCTTTCTTCTTCTTTCCTCCTTAAAATTTTTGGCCAAGGATGAACCAAAGGATGAGAAATTTTTTTCTTTGTTTTTCTTTCTAATTTAGGCTAAAATGGAGGTGAGAAAGGATGAACACAAACTTTTCTCCTTTCTTCTCTTGAGCTCACGGCAATGGGGGGACAAACACCACACACACATTTTTTTTTCTTTTGTTTTCCATTTCTTTATTACCCATACTCCTTATTTTATTCTTCCACTAACAAAACATGTTTCATGACATGTTTTGCCCATCCTTCCTTGTCATGGCCGGCCACTACTCATTAGGGGGGGGAATTTGACATGCAAGTCCCCCCTTTGTCCACATGCACTAGTAGGTCCTCACACATTGACCTATCACATTTTAGAATTTTCTCACATAAGTCCTATTGACTAAATTCACATGAAATCAACCCAATTGAAGCTTGAAATTTTCACACATTCATAATTACATATTCTACACAATAAGTATCACATTCAAACATTTCGGTGACTCGGTTTAGCGGTCCCGAAACCACTTCCCGACTAGGGTCAACTTTGGGCTGTCACAACTCTCCCCCACTTAAGAAATTTTCGTCCCCGAAAATCTTACCGGTAAATAGGTTTGGGTATCGTTCTTTCATCGAGCTCTCGGTCTCCCAAGTAGCTTCCTCGATCCCGAGTTTGAGCCATAACACCTTTACTAGCGGAACTCTTTTGTTTCGCAACTCCTTCACTTCACTAGCTAGGATACGCATCGGTTCTTCTTCATAGCTCATGTCGACTTGAATTTCAACCTCTGATGGGCTAATTATATGCGATGGATCAGATCGATAGCGTCGAAGCATCGAAACATGAAAGACATCATGAATCTTTTCAAGCTCCGGGGGCAAAATCAATCTATACGCAACCGGACCAACTCGTTCGGAGATTTCGTACGGCCCAATGAATCTTGGGCTCAACTTGCCCTTACGGCCGAACCTGAGTATCTTTTTCCAAGGTGAAACCTTAAGGAACACTTTGTCTCCCACCTGATACTCGATGTCTTTTCGTTTCAAATCTGCGTACGATTTCTGACGATCCGTGGATACCTTCAGACTTTCACGGATTACCTTTACTTTCTGTTCAGCATCTCTAATCAAATCAACTCCGAAAATTTTGCTTTCACCGAGCTCGGTCCAAAACAATGGTGTACGGCATTTACGACCGTACAAAGCCTCATAAGGTGCCATCTTAATACTTGATTGAAAACTATTGTTGTAAGCGAATTCAATCAAAGGTAAATACCGTTCCCATGAACTACTGAACTCGAGGATGCAACATCTCAACATATCCTCAAGTATCTGAATTATCCGCTCGGATTGACCATCGGTTTGGGGGTGAAAAGCAGTGCTAAAATGCAACTTGGTACCCAGAGCTTCTTGCAATTTCTTCCAAAATCGTGAGGTGAATCTCGGATCTCTATCCGACACGATAGAAACAGGTACCCCGTGTAATCTCACAATTTGATAAACGTACAATTCAGCTAGTTTATCCAATGAAAAATCCGTACGTACGGGGATGAAATGAGCCGACTTAGTCAGTCTATCAACAATAACCCATATCGCATCCTTCTTACTTGCTGACAAAGGCAGTCCGGACACAAAGTCCATTGTGACTCGATCCCATTTCCACTCGGGTATCATGATCAGCTGGAGTAATCCTGAAGACACTTGATGTTCCGCGTTCACTTGTTGACATATTAAACATCTCGAACCAAAGTCAGAGATGTCCCGTTTCATACCATGCCACCAAAATTGACGTTTCAAATCGTTGTACATTTTCGTACTCCCCGGGTGAATTGACATTCGGCTACAATGGGCTTCGTTCAGAATCATCGAAATGAGTTCCGAATTCCTTGGAACACACAAATGATTTCTGAACCTCAAACAATCATCATCATCAATTTGAAACTCCGATTCCTCGTTCGGAAAACACTTAGACCGTTTTGCAACCAATTCATCATCAACTTTCTGAGCTTCACGAATTTGGTGAGTCAATAATGGTTTAGCTTTTAATTCAGCTACTAACACACTGTCTGGTAAAACAGACAAATGCACGTTCATCGCTCGTAAAGCAAACAATGACTTCCGGCTTAAGGCGTCCGCAACCACGTTAGCCTTTCCCGGGTGGTAATCAATGACAAGCTCATAATCTTTCAACAACTCAAGCCAACGTCTTTGTCGCAGATTCAAGTCTAGTTGAGTCATCAAATATTTGAGACTTTTGTGATCCGAAAATACATGGCACTTCTCACCAAACAGATAATGTCGCCATATTTTTAAAGCAAACACGATGGCAGCTAGTTCGAGATCATGGGTCGGATAATTCCTCTCGTGTGGCTTCAATTGTCTCGACGCATAGGCCACGACTCGACCTTCTTGCATCAATACGCGACCCAACCCAAGTAGGGATGCGTCACTATAAATGACAAACTCTTTACCTGATTCGAGTTGCACCAAAATTGGAGCTTCAGTCAAATGAGTTTTCAGTTGGTTGAAACTTTTCTGACATTTCTCCGTCCACTCGAACTTAACATCCTTTTGAAGTAGCTTCGTCATTGGTGTGGCTATCATCGAGAAACCTTTCACAAATCGTCGGTAATAACCGGCGAGCCCCAAAAAGCTCCGAACTTCAGTAATATTTCTCGGAGGTTTCCAGTCAAGTATGGCTGAAATTTTGTTCGGGTCAACTCGAATACCCGACGCGGATACCACATGACCCAAGAAGCTAACCTCTCTTAACCAGAACTCACACTTACTGAACTTAGCATATAACTGCTTATCCCGCAAAATTTGCAGCACTAGCCTCAGATGCTCAGCATGTTCGGTCTCATCTCTTGAATAGACCAAAATGTCATCAATGAACACAACTACGAACTGATCCGAATACGGTCTGAAGATCCGATTCATCAAATCCATAAATACCGCAGGGGCATTAGTGAGCCCAAACGGCATCACTAAGAATTCGTAGTGACCATATCTCGTTCTGAAGGCAGTTTTGGGAATATCTGGATCTCGAATTCGCAACTGATAATAGCCCGATCTCAAATCTATTTTTGAGAACACTGAGGCTCCCTTCAGTTGGTCGAACAAATCATCGATGCGCGGCAACGGATATTTGTTCTTTATCGTCACTTTATTCAGCTGACGATAGTCAATGCACAACCTCATGGTTCCGTCCTTCTTTTTCACGAACAATACTGGTGCACCCCAAGGTGAGAAACTTGGTCGAGCGAAACCTCTCTCCGTCAGTTCTTGCAACTGAGCTTTCAACTCCTTTAACTCGGTTGGTGCCATACGATACGCAGCTATCGAAATCGGCGTAGCCCCAGGTACAAGCTCAATACCAAACTCTACCTCCCGAACATGTGGTAAACCCGGTAATTCTTCCGGAAAAACATCCGGGTATTCACAAACCACCGGCACAGATTCGGGTTTCTTTTCTAATTCTTTGTCATCAAGCACATATGCAAGGTATGCTTCGCACCCTTTTCTTACATATTTCTGTGCCAACATTGCTGATATTACAGCTGGCATCCCCTCCAAGTCCGCAGACTCAATTCGGACTACTTCGTTATTTGCGCACCTCAAATCAATAGTCTTGCTCTTGCAATTCACAATCGCATCATGCGCAGTCAACCAATCCAACCCAAGGATAACATCAAATTCATCAAACGGCAAAAGCATCAAGTCCGCTGGAAAATAGGAACCTCGAATTTTCCAGGGGACATTTCTTACACACTTTGTCGACAAGCACGTAACGACCCAAGGGATTTGACACCCGAATTACAAACTCAGTAGACTCAATAGATAAAGTCTTACTGGATGCTAAGGTTTCACATATGTAAGAATGGGTAGAACCGGGGTCAATCAAAGCAATTACATTAGTATCAAAGAGGGTGAATGTACCGGTAATAACATCAGGCGAAGAAGCATCCTCGCGGGCACGTATAGCATAAGCTCTAGCAGGCGCACGGGCTTCGGATCTGGTTATATCATCTCTAGATCCTCTCTGACCACCACCAGCATTGCCCATATTTCGAGATGGTCTACCTCGAGCAGTGGTAGCACCCGGTCTCCCACTCTGATTTGCATTCTGTCCCGACAACCTCGGGCAATCTTTAATGAAGTGGTCCACTGATCCGCATTTGTAACAGGAGCGGTAAGGAAATCTACAACTCCCCGAATGCCATTTACCGCAATATCGGCATTTCGTCCTGTCTCGACGTTCATTCCCAACACTGGCGACCGAAGTGCCTCGTGTACCCACAGGGGGTCGATCACGATCTCGTCCAAAAAGGCCCGAAGTGCCTCTAAACTGGCCTGCATCATCTCGAAATCTCTTCGATGTCTGTTGAAGAGACCTCCCCGAGGATGTTTTACGAAACTCTCCAGTTCCCTCATCAACTCTTTGCTTTCTTTTCTAAGCTCTTCGGCTTTACAAGCTCGTTCAACAAGTACCACGAACTCTTGTATTTCAAGAACGCCAACGAACATTTTTATATCTTCATTCAGCCCATCCTCGAAGCGTTTACACATAACAGCTTCGGACGAAACACATTCCCGAGCGTATTTGCTAAGTCTAACAAATTTTCGCTCGTAATCAGTAACCGACATGGAGCCTTGCTTAAGCTCAAGAAATTCCTTCCGTTTTTGATCAACAAATCTCTGACTGATATACTTTTTCCGAAACTCAGTTTGGAAAAACTCCCAAGTTACTTGCTCTCGGGGCACAATAGAAGTCAGAGTACTCCACCAATAGTAGGCAGAATCACGTAGCAAGGAGATAGCACACTTTAGGCATTCATCGGGTGTACAAGATAGCTCATCGAGTACCCGGATAGTGTTGTCCAGCCAAAATTCAGCTTGCTCGGCATCATCGCTATCCATAGCCTTAAATTCAGTAGCCCCATGTTTTCGGATTCTGTCAACTGGGGCTTATGTGACCTTATTTGGTCCGTTACCGGCGGTATTGTAGGTGCGGGGGTAGTATTTGTTCGGGAATGGAGGTTGTGGAACAGCCATATTAGTTCGAATGTATTGGTTAAACCAATCATTCATCACGCTATAGAATGCTTGTCTAGCTTCATCATTCTGATTACTAGCATTAGGTTGAGAGTTTGCCGGCACTGTCCCTTGTACGGGAGCAGGCGCTACACTCTCAAGATCATCAGCTACCTCTCGGTCACGATCGGGATCCATTACTATAAATAAACTCATTTACAATTGTCGGAAATCACCACACTATCAAGTAATCACATAAAATGGCATGTATAGCTAGACCCAAAACATTACAGTAGTCCTAGAATCGACTAAACCGTAGCTCTGATACCAATAAAATGTAACACCCCGAACCCGAGACCGACACCGGAGTCGGACACGAGATGTTAACAAACTTTGAAAAATTTTTCCAGACACTGCCCAGTCTGAGTACTAGTCGCTTCAAAAATCATATCTTGAGTTTCACAACTCAAAAATCAGTTTTGTGATTTTTCCCTGAAAGTAGACTCATGTCCCCACCTATGGATTTTTTTCTAGAATTTTTGGTCGGGCCAATTAGTACAGTTTATTAGTCAAAGTCTCCCATGTTACAGGGGTCGACTACACTGACCTTTTCCCATTACGACTGGGATATCTCTCTGCACAGAGCTTCAATACTGATGCCGTTTGTTTCTATGGAAACTAGACTCAGAGAGGAATCCATACATATATGGTATGACCCCTAATTATCTCTGGTCAATTTATAGTGAATTTCCAAAGGCGGAACAGTGAATCCAGAAACTGTTCTGGCCCTGTTCCACAAGAACCCGAATATCTCTTTCTGTACTGTTCCTATAATTGTTTCGTTACTTCCATATGAAAGTAGATTCATCAAGGTTCGATTACATAATTTATTCACTATTTAATTCCACTCCTACGAATTCTTGTGATTTTTCCAATCCACACCACTGCTGCTATCAGCTTCTGTTTTCAAAGTGAACCTTACCTAATTTGGGGTTTCATGGACCAACTAGGGCCTTGTCATACATAAGCCCACATATGATCATACTTAGCCATTCTAGTGGCTGATCATTTGCTCAACACTTCCATTCCAACATAGTTACATCATGAAACCATCTATACATTCATAAATACGAATGGTCTAATGCCATACTCCACTTCTACAAGCCATTTTCGCATGGCTGTACACTTATACATTTCATAAAGTACTCGAAAGACAACAATGGGTAGTCCTATACATGCCATATCAAAATTCAACCAAAATAGTACCCAAAAGAGCCTTTGATAGTGTGGGCGACTTCGACTTCAAGATCCCGAGTCCGATAGCTGGAGAACCAAAAATCTATAAAACAGAGGAGCAATGTAACGAGTAAGCAATTTATGCTTAGTAAGTTTGAGCAAGGAATTCCAGCATGCACAAAGAATAGCACACATTTAGCTAAACGGAATATTTCATAATACGCAATTTACCGATATCAAACTTGCTTCACAACATTAATAACCCTTATGTACATACACAATAAACTAACTTGGCCGAAGGCCGGTAGCTCGTTTATCAACTGAGCGAACATTTATTGTAAGGGCTCGATTAAATTCAACACATACGTAACATATCCCCATATTGGGATGTTTTTCGAGTATTCGCTGGAATTTTACAGCAAGCTCATTCATTACCAAATCACGTACCTTCGGGATTTAACCGGATATAGCTCCTCATTCAAATGCCTTCGGGACATAGCCCGGTTTTAGTAACTCACACAATGCCTTCGGGACATAACCCGGATTTAACAACTCGCACGAATGCCTTCGGGACATAACCCGGATTTAACAACTCGCACGAATGCCTTCGGGACTTAACCCGGATTTAATAACTCGCACGGATGCCTTCGGGACTTAACCCGGATTTAATAACTCGCACGAATGCCTTCGGGACTTAACCCGGATTTAGTATCTCGCACAAAGGCCTTCGGATCTTAATCCGGATATATTCACTTAGCACAAAGCCTTCGGGACTTAGCCCGGACAGCATTCAATTAATCATGCACATCTAACAATAATTCATAGCACATTCATATTTCATTTTCATTTACAAAACTCAAACACAAGGCACATATTGTCCTTGCACATTCGGCTCAATAGCCACACATAGAGCATGATTTAATCACATCGAAATTTAAGATCTCTTACTCAAGAACTTACCTCGGGTGTTGTCGAACGATTCCGCTAGCTATTCAACCACTTTTTCCTTCCCTTTATCGGTTTTATTTCCCCTTTGCTCTTGAGCTTAATCAAACAAATAAATTGATTTCATCATTTTAGGCATCAAAAGATGAACACAAGGCACTTAGCCCATATTTATACATTAGACATTAAAGTCTCATACATGCAAAAATCATGCATCAACACAACATATTAGCTAATTTCTTTCCCCTTGGCCGAATATGCATGTCCATTTTTGGGGTCGATTTCAACACTTAATACACACATATACACACTAGTAAAGCATCCTCCCCCTTTTCATCGATTTAACACATGCATTGCTCATCAACATGCAAAGTTACATTCGGCCTTAGCACACATCTTGCTAGCCGATTCTTCTCCCTTTAGCAACCAATGCACATATGTGCTCACACAAAAATGCTAAAAAGGAGGTTCAAGAATCATCAAGCCATCATCACATGCATCATTAACAAGCTTCATATTTTGCATGCAATGGCATTAACACAACCTCCACCTAGGCCGAATCTTAACTTATCCTCATGCCTCATCACCACAACATCAAACACCAACCAAGAATGATGCATCCATGGTCAAGTGCCATTTCCATCACATAGCAAGATTTAGACCATGGGCTAGGTAGAACTCAAGCTAACAACTAAAACATGCATGCATCTCATGGAACATCATTAAACATACCTTGGCCTAGCTACATGCATGGCCGAATCTCTTCACCTTTCTTCTTCTTTCCTCCTTAAAATTTTTGGCCAAGGATGAACCAAAGGATGAGAAATTTTTTTCTTTGTTTTTCTTTCTAATTTAGGCTAAAATGGAGGTGAGAAAGGATGAACACAAACTTTTCTCCTTTCTTCTCTTGAGCTCACGGCAATGGGGGGACAAACACCACACACACATTTTTTTTCTTTTGTTTTCCATTTCTTTATTACCCATACTCCTTATTTTATTCTTCCACTAACAAAACATGTTTCATGACATGTTTTGCCCATCCTTCCTTGTCATGGCCGGCCACTACTCATTAGGGGGGGGGAATTTGACATGCAAGTCCCCCCCTTTGTCCACATGCACTAGTAGGTCCTCACACATTGACCTATCACATTTTAGAATTTTCTCACATAAGTCCTATTGACTAAATTCACATGAAATCAACCCAATTGAAGCTTGAAATTTTCACACATTCATAATTACATATTCTACACAATAAGTATCACATTCAAACATTTCGGTGACTCGGTTTAGCGGTCCCGAAACCACTTCCCGACTAGGGTCAACTTTGGGCTGTCACACAATAGGAGTGTGTTAACCCGTAACTTAGGAGAATGCTGAGGTTGGTAGGGTGTTGATGGAAGGTTTGTTAAGTGGATAGAAACTTCGACCCGCTATCAATGATGATAGGAACCTCAGTACGAATCGAACGCCACACTTTTGGGATTAAAGTGATAAGTTCGGATAGAAAGACGGGTTGACGCCACAAGGGTTACTTGATAAGTCAGACGAGTCTTTGGAGAACAATGAGAGTTGAAAACAAACTCACAAAGTAAACAAATTTCATATAAAGTTTAAAAGTATATTGTCTAACCTTTTACATGTTTACAAGCCAACTATTTATATTGAAACTAGGACATGAATAGCCAATTCTGGCCATTAATAAGTAACATGAATCAGCCCATGAACCGATTTTAATGATATATGTTCATCCATTGAATGACATTTAAATCACATTCGTCCCCCCCTTGCCATCCATAGATGCATCCTTAGTCATGAAGCAAATGTTTGTTCATCATGGGTAATAAATTTGACTTCTAGAATCTGCCCATTCATCCCTTCAATTTGGATGGTGCTTTTAAGGCTCCTTTGTTTCCCACGAAAAAGGCTCCTAGGTGAGCTCAAACGGCAGCTCCTTTATGGCCATACCACGCATGCTGGACAACTCCTTTGCTGTACAATAAATTCGGCCAGCATGATGTTTTGTTGAACACGAAAAAAAATAACTCATCAGCTAGTTAATGCCGTGCATGCATGGGAACAACTCATTTAATTCATGTCTTTGCTTCCCTTTTAAATGCCGTTCCATGCATGGGAACATCTCCTTAAATGCATGTTTCCTTTGCCATTTAGCCGAATTCAATGACCTGCAGACACAAAATAAATTCGGTCAAATAATTCATGCACATTACAATTAATTTCGGCAGCCCTATTTGAACATAATTAATCTCATGCTTGAACCAAGACATATTAATTAGCCATATTAATTCGGCTGGACATGAATTAAGTTGACATTAAATTCCGCAGCCACAAGACACCTTAAAGTGGTTCATTAATTCGGCTGAATTAAGTCAACAATTAGACATATTAAATTCGGCACTTTAAAGCACTAAAGACACATTAAACAACAGCATTAAATCCGTCCAGACACATTAAAAGCTGTACTAAATAGAACACATTTAAATAGTCTTAAGACAAATTTAAAGCATGCATTAAAACCAATAAAACATATTTAAAATGTCCAGATTTCTTAATTAAATACTTAGTAATTATTTAAGCTAAAATAACTAACTTAACTAATTAATTTATTCCAGCAAATTAAATTAAATGAGCTAGTGAACTAATAACGAGCTCAATGAGCTGAATTGAGCTCGAATGAGCTGAACCAAAAATGTTTCCGGGGCGGGGTCGTATCAATGCATGACTTTATTAAATGCAGAACACATATTAATGATGTGCAAACTATGACATAATTAAAAACACAAACTAAAATAACTAAAAATTAATGAATCAAAGTCCTTATTTTCCAGCTGCCAAATTGACAAACTGAAATTAAAAACTTCATTTTGCACTTGGGCCCCTCGAGTTTGGGCCAATCTCGGTAGCATCGAGTTGTGTCGTAACATGATGCGACCGGGATCGCATCAATGAGTTGAATTGAGCTCGAATGAGCTGAATCGAAAATGTTTCCGGGACGGGGTCGTATCAAAGTTCAAGAAAGTTCCAGGCAATTTTCAGCCCTTGCCTAGCTTCAATATGCTGCCCATTCAGCTTAAATGATAGGCCATTCGGCTACCCATAGGAATAGTCTATAAATATGTAATTTCCTTCACTTTGTAAGGCCTTTTAATCATTTGATTAATTTGATGATACTTTGTGAGTGTTCAAACTCTCATTGTTTTCCATTGACTGAATTGACTTATCAAGCAACCACTTGTGGCGTCAATCCCTTCTTTTTGAACTTATCACTTTTTTAAGTGTGGCGTTCACCCATACCAAGGGTCCTATCTTTCATAGATAGTGGGTTGAGGTGTTTATTCAAACTATCCTCCTTAATCCTATCCCATTTTTCATTCTAAGTGCTTATATAAGTTTCGGGTCAACACGACATATTGTGTTGGTTCATTCTTAAGCCTTAGCTGAATCCATTTCCTTTTTTTCAAATTCCTTCCTAAACCGACTTGTTGAACCTATCTCTAATTTGAACCAGCCTCGGTTGAATAAGTTGAGTCACTTTCGTTGCCAGATCGTCTAACGAAGAAGTTTTGTTCATCTTGAGTCAAAGAGATATAATCGTTCGATGAAGTTGTTTATGATTCAATTAAGGTTAAAGGGAATTGGTTTATGTAATTTGTTTTGGCTACGAAAAGAAGTAATACGATGGAAAGGTATGGAACTTTGGTTTAATGGGAAATGGATGGATTGGCTTAAAAACAAGAAAGAATAACACAATGGGTAAGTGTTGACCCGAATCTTATATGTTCTTAAGATGGAAAATGGACGAAGATAAAGGACCTCGACCCATTATCTATTAAAGATAGGAACCTTGGTATAAGTTGAACGCCACACTTTGGTTGAAAGTGATAAGTTCAGTTTTGCAAAGAGCAGGGTTGACGCCACTAACTAGTAGATAAGCCAACGGAGTCTTTGGACGAAATTAAGAGAAGAAAATCTCATAAATATTCAATATATTATCAAATTGGCAAAAAGTCCTTTTACAATTGATACGACCCCGGCCTCGTTGATGAATCCGAGTCGTTTTCGTTGCCCGATCGTCCTAACGATGAAGTTTCGTTCGTCTTGAATCAAAGAGTTATATTTGCTCAATGAAGGTGTTTATGGTTCATTTAAGGTTAAAAGGAAACGATTGGTAAGGTATTTCGGCTAAGAAAGAAAGAAAACAATATTAAAGGTATGGAATTTTCGGTTTAAGGTGAAATGGAAAGAAAAGCTTAAAAAAAAGAATGAACCAACACTAAGGAAAAATGTTGACCCGAATCTTATATGTCTTTAAGGTGGATGAAAACAGATGTAAAAAGGACCTCGACCCACTATCTATCAAAGATAGGAACCTCGGTATCAAATGAATGCCACACTTTGGGTGAAAGTGATAAGTTCGGGATGCAAAGAACAAAGGTTGATGCCACTAACTAGTAGATAAGCCAACTAAGTCTTTGGACGAAATTGAGAGAAGAATTCCTCACAAAATACTTAATTCAATAATCAAAATGGCAAAAAAAGTCCCTTTACAAGAAATTCAGCAACTATTTATAGCTTGAGTGACTAGTAGCCGAATAGACAAGTTCAAGACTTAATATCTAAGCAAACATTGAAATAAATTCAGCTTAAATCCATGTATATTGGCCAATGTAGATTCGGCTGAATGGTGACCAAAATTAAAGCTTCCAAATTGATCAAATGAATTTCAGAGATTCATGTAGCAGCCAAGTTCACCTAATGAGTTTAATTGACTCATTCATTAGGCAACTCTTGATGAAAAACGACCAGCATTAAAAGAGAACTTGAGCAGCCTTTTTGGGGTGTGAATGGAAGGTTTTGAAGAGTCCCCATGGTGTGAACATGGCTGAACCGAACAGCCATGGTGTGAACAGCCTTTATGCTCCCTTGAGAAGAGAATCGGCCAAGCTTGGAGGGATGAACAACTTGGACACTTTTGGCCGAATAGTTGCCTTGAAAAACACTAAAATTAATCAACTTTAATGCATTAAACCAGCTGCACATGCACCTTCACATTCATTGAATCTACATGCATGAATCTGCCCAATGTATCTTCAAATTCGAGTGCACCTACATAACACAAATGAACTTAATTAAAAACATAATGTGAACATCCTAATTAACATTGTGACAACTTGAATATTAATAAACATGACACATAAATTCGGCTGGACAGATTTAATGCATGTATAAATTTAGACAAACTAAATAAAATCAAGACATCTTTAATTTAACTAGATCAAGACAAATTAATTAACTCAACTTATTAATGCCGAAAATAATAAGACACATTAAATGACTTAAAGACACAATTAACACCTAGTTAAATTAGACAATTAGCTTAAACTAAATTAACTAAAATTTATTCCAGCAAAATAAAAAATGCAAAACTAAAGGAAACTAAAATGAGTTTATTGAGCTAGTTCGAGCTCATTGAGGTTGTAAAGAGCTGGAAACAAGCTAAATGAAGCTCCACAAAATAAAATTGAGCTACGTCCAGCTTGCAAACACGATGAGCCTCGCTTGTAGGCTGAAACAATAGCCGTTCCCGGGGGCGGGTCGTATCATCCCCTCCCTCTTTAAAGTGATTTGTCCCCAAATCGGGCCATTTGCTCGCGAAGTATCCTTCCTTAACAAAGCCCCTTTGGTTGTTAAATTTAACAAAGTTATGCCCAACAACCTGAAATTCATGAATAGATTGAAAATAACACCGATTAGTTACTTGCCCTCCCTCTTTAGGGCAAAGCCACTTCAAGGTGTCACCTACACAATAAAGAAAATTATGAATGACACGATGAACTAAAAACTTGCAAACTCTTACCAAATTTTCAATCACAATTGGAGCAAATAAGCTATTGTCGAATTCAAGAATATAGATAAGCCTTACCTTTCCAAATGGATTTTCCAATTTCATCAATGACCTAGACATGGGAAATAATTCTTCAAATATGAACAGTTCATTCAAATAAACACATATCCCACACCACACTTGATCAAAAGGATTCAAACACTCGTGATTCAAACAATTAAATTGATTTATCACACCTTTACCATGCAAAGTCTCATCCAATGAAGAAAATGATTTTAAAGAGTAACCACAAGTCGACAATAAATCATTTGAGCCAATATGTAGGACAAGTATTAGTCGGCCCAAACAAACAAGATCACTAAATAGAATCAAGTTTTGCACATTTAAATTTAACAATGGCCAACAACCTTTCACTTCTTCATCAAACTCATCATAGTCACGAATATCATCACTTCTTGAACAAAACAGAGATGTTTTTAGTTTTTCAGAAATCAAACCTTGTTTATCCTTGAAATTATGGATTTGGAAATTGGTGTTACCGTTTTCTCGCACGATGAACCTTCTCTCCTCAGGAATATAATGTAATCGAAGCTGCTTGGTGGAATTAACCTGAATTGATGAAGAAACATGAAGACAATGGTTAATCAAAACATTTTTCTCACTCTTTGTTTTTTTACTTTCACTTTCTTTTTCTTTTTCATTGTTCGTTTCTCTCAATTTTTCCACAGACTTTTTCAATCTTTGTTGATCTTCCATCACTTGCTTTGGTGATAAAGATGCCAAAATAATGTTTCGGCCTTGGTACTTGAAGGAGTATTGGTTCGCGAACCCGTCATGCTTGACCTTTCGATCAAATTGCCACGGTCTTCCAAGTAATAAGTGCCCCACATGCATGGGTACCACGTCACATAAAATTTCATCATGGTACTTCCCGATTGAAAATGCAACTAGGGCTTGTCTGTTCACCTTTAACTCGACACCTTCATTAAGCCATTGCAGCTTGTATGGCCTCGGGTGTTTGGTGGTCGGTAAAGCAAGTTTTTCTACCATGAATGTGCTTGCCACATTTGTACAACTACCTCCATCAATCACCAAACTACAAACTTTACCTTGAATGTGACAACGAGAATGAAACAAGTTTTCACGTTGCGGTTCACTCCCGGTGCTTTGTGCATTTAAGCTCCTTTTAACAACGAGCACCTCTCCTTCCACCGCGTATTCTATCTCTTTATCTTCATTGATAAGAACATTAGCCTCGTTGTCATTTTTTTCTTCTTCTCCTTCTGATTCAATGTCACCATTAGATCTCACAAACATATTGCTCCGATTAGGGCATTGGCTAGCAATGTGCCCCCTCCCTAAACATTTGAAACATTTGATATCCCTTGATCAGTTTGGAAAAGCTACTTCTTTGCCTTTACTAGTTTCACCAAAGGGCTTGGTAGACTTTGCTGGCACCACTTGGTCCTTCGCGTGATTGGATAGATCTTCTTTGCCTGTGCCTTGGTTCCATTTTTGAGAATTGTTGGTGCTAGGAAAGGTTTGACTAGTTCCTTTTCGCTTCAATTGTTTTTCGACTTTGATGGCAACATGCACCATATCAACAACTTCGACGTAGTGTTGAAATTCCACCACGTTAGCTATGTCACGATTAAGTTCGGGTAAGAATCGAGCCATGGTTGCTTCGCGATCTTCTTCCACGTTCACACGTATCATGGCAATCTCCATTTCTTTGAAGTAGTCCTCCACACTTCGATTTCCTTGTGTAAGATTCTGCAACTTTTGATAAAGTTCACGATAATAATAAGACGGTATAAATCTCTTACACATTACAGCTTTCATTTCGGTCCAAGTTGAGATTGGCCGCTCCCCATTCCTTCTTCGACTTGTGGTAAGTTGATCCCACCATATCATTGCGTAATCGGAGAACCCGATTGCCGCCAATTTCACCTTTTTGCTCTCCGAGTAATTGTGACACTCGAAGACCATCTCGATTTTTCTCTCCCATTCTAGATAAGCTTCCGGATCAGATTTCCCATGAAAGGGAGGAATGGATAGGTTAATACTTTTTAAATCATCATCAACTTGGCCTCGATCTCTAAGACCCCTATTCCTTTGACCTCGTCGTCTCTCGCTTTGATTCGGCACTTGGTCACTTTCCACCTCGCTTGGCTCGTAGGGATCATCCACGAAAGGTCTTGCTAGCCCTCGCCCCCGTCTCGGTCCTTTAGGGGTTCCTTCTCGTGTTGGTCCTCCTTCCACTCGATCGAGTCTCTCATTAATAGATTCAAGTTCAGTTCGAAGCATTCGTTGAAATTCCCTTAAGAGGGCTTGTTGACCTAAATCGGGAATTCCTCCTCCAACATTTCTTATCGGTTGTCTTTCGTTCCTTTTCGCCATGTTTTGCTCGGGATTTTGAGACATAATAAAGATTCCTCACCACAAAGACTCACGTTCACTCAGAAAAGAAAGAAAGAACGACACTCACGCTCGTGTTTGCACTCTTTTGGCTTTTACCTGCTCTCGAATATGCTCCCACACTCGTGCCTTTTTCCTCTCATTTCTTCTCTTATAATTTCGTATAAGACTCGGTAGGGCTTGATCTTTAGTTTAGAGGGTCGGTTTCAAGGGGTTTGCAAGGGAAAGTCGTATGGTTTAGGGTAGGCTCGAATGAAAGAAAAGGTTTAAAGATGTGGCGTATAAAATGAATTCACTAATTGGGAAATTTTTTTTAATAGCGTGAAAATTCACTAAAATGGGTATAAAGGTGTGTAGAATGTGATTTTAGAAAAAAATTTGTTGAAGTGTCTCCATACTTTTTTTTTACGGATCTCTCACGTTCTTTTCGTCCGCACCTAGACCGTATACAATTTTTTTTCTTTTCAATTTTTTTTGATTTTTTTTTCAATTTTTTTTTTCAAATTTTTTTTTCAAAAATCTACTTACTCCGGCTCTTCTCGAACGTCCGAACTCCTCGTTTTAGTAGCTCTAATACCAAATGATACGACCCCGGCCTCGTTGATGAATCCAAGTCGTTTTTGTTGCCCGATCGTCCTAACGATGAAGTTTCGTTCGTCTTGAATCAAAGAGTTATATTTGTTCAATGAAGGTGTTTATGGTTCATTTAAGGTTAAAAGGAAACGATTGGTAAGGTATTTCGGCTAAGAAAGAAAGAAAACAATATTAAAGGTATGGAATTTTCGGTTTAAGGTGAAATGGAAAGAAAAGCTTAAAAAACAAGAATGAACCAACACTAAGGAAAAATGTTGACCCGAATCTTATATGTCTTTAAGGTGGATGAAAACGGATGTAAAAAGGACCTCGACCCACTATCTATCAAAGATAGGAACCTCGGTATCAAATGAACGCCACACTTTGGGTGAAAGTGATAAGTTCGGGATGCAAAGTACAAAGGTTGACGCCACTAACTAGTAGATAAGCCAACTAAGTCTTTGGACGAAATTGAGAGAAGAATTCCTCACAAAATACTTAATTCAATAATCAAAATGGCAAAAAAAGTCCCTTTACAAGAAATTCAGCAACTATTTATAGCTTGAGTGACTAGTAGCCGAATAGACAAGTTCAAACTTAATATCTAAGCAAACATTGAAATAAATTCAGCTTAAATCCATGTATATTGGCCAATGTAGATTCGGCTGAATGGTGACCAAAATTAAAGCTTCCAAATTGATCAAATGAATTTCGGAGATTCATGTAGCAGCCAAGTTCACCTAATGAGTTTAATTGACTCATTCATTAGGCAACTCTTGATGAAAAATGACCAGCATTAAAAGAGAACTTGATCAGCCTTTTTGGGGTGTGAATGGAAGGTTTTGAAGAGTCCCCATGGTGTGAACATGGCTGAACCGAACAGCCATGGTGTGAACAGCCTTTATGCTCCCTTGAGAAGAGAATCGGCCAAGCTTGGAGGGATGAACAACTTGGACACTTTTGGCCAAATAGTTGCCTTGAAAAACACTAAAATTAATCAACTTTAATGCATTAAACCAGCTGCACATGCACCTTCACATTCATTGAATCTACATGCATGAATCTGCCCAATGTATCTTCAAATTCGGGTGCACCTACATAACACAAATGAACTTAATTAAAAACATAATGTGAACATCCTAATTAACATTGTGACAACTTGAATATTAATAAACATGACACATAAATTTGGCTGGACAGATTTAATGCATGTATAAATTTAGACAAACTAAATAAAATCAAGACATCTTTAATTTAACTAGATCAAGACAAATTAATTAACTCAACTTATTAATGCCGAAAATAATAAGACACATTAAATGACTTAAAGACACAATTAACACCTAGTTAAATTAGTTAATTAGCTTAAACTAAATTAACTAAAATTTATTCCAGCAAAATAAAAAATGCAAAAATAAAGGAAACTAAAATGAGTTTATTGAGCTAGTTCGAGCTCATTGAGGTTGTAAAGAGCTGGAAACAAGCTAAATGAAGCTCCACAAAATAAAATTGAGCTACGTCCAGCTTGCAAACACGATGAGCCTCGCTTGTAGGCTGAAACAATAGCCGTTCCCGAGGGCGGGTCGTATCAACAATGAAAAAAAACAACTATTTATAGCTTAATGTATAGTAGCCGAATGGACAAATTCAAGGCTTATTTTCTAAGCAAACATTGAACTAAATTCCAGCTTTAATTCATGAATGATGGCTAATGCAGGTTCGGCTGAATGGTGACTAATAGGCAGCTTCTAAATGAATTTTGGAGATTCATGCAGCAGCTAAATTCAACTAATGAGTTTAATGGACTCATTCATTAGGCAACTCTTGCTGAAATGTGACCAACATTAAAGAAGAACTCGACCAGCCTTTTTAGGTGTGAAGGGATGCTTTTGAAGAGTCCCCATGGTGTGAACATGGCTGAACTGAACAGCCATGGTGTGAACAGCTTTTATGCTTCCTTGAGAAGAGAATAGGCCAAGCCTTGAATGGATGAATAGGTTGAACACTCTTGGCCGAATAGTTGTCTTGAATAATCCCAAATTAATTCATCTTCAATGCATGAAATGTACCTGCTGCAAATGCATCTCCCCATGCATGAATCTGCCCAATGTATCTTCAAATTCGGCTGCACCTAAAAAACACACATGAACTTAATTAAATTAAACAAATTCAGCTGAACCAATTTAAAACATAATGCGAACATACTAATTAACATTGGAACAAATTAAATTATAACTAAACAAGACACATTAATTCGGCTGGATAAAATTAAACCATGTATTAAGACAAACTTAATTAAATCTGGACACATTTATTTCAGCTAAGATAAAACATATTAAATACTTGTAATAGTTTAGGACACACTTGTGAGCTGTAGTAATGCTTAAATAAATGCAAATATAAAGACCAAAAATTTCAGCAATCGAATTAGCTAACTGAATAAAATTCAGCTTCCAGCAAAATAAATATAAACTAAAATGAGCTGAAAGAAATTAAACTGAGCTCAAACGAACTGAATTAAGCTCATGTGAGCTAAACTGAGCCGGGAAAACTAAGATTGAGCTTGTTAAGCTGAAATTGAACTTCATCTTGCACTTGGGGCCCTCGTGTTTAGGCCAATCTCGATGGCAACGAGTGGTGCCATAACATGATGTGATTGGGATCACATCAGGTTCGAAAAGTCTTTCTTGCCCGTGCTTTGGTTCCACCTTTGAGAGTTGTTGGTGCTAGGAAAATTTTGGCTAGAGCTTTTTCTCGTCAATTGCTTTTCAACATTAATGGCAACATGCACCATATCAACAACTTCTACATAGTGCTAAAGTTCCACCATGTTAGCTATATCTCGGTTAAGACCGGCTAAGAATCTAGCCATGGTTGCTTCATGATCCTCTTCCACGTCCGCCCGTATCATGGCAATCTCCATTTCTTTAAAATAATCCTCCACACTTCGATTTCTTTGCGTAAGATTCTGCAACTTTTGATAAAGGTCACGATGATAATAAGAGGGTATAAATCTCTTACGCATTATGATGTGATCTCAATCGCATCATGTTGTGGCACCACTCGTTGCTATCATGATTGGCCTAAACACGAGGGCCCCAAGTGCAAGATGAAGCTCAATCTCAGCTCAATAAGCTCAAACTTAGTTTTTCCCAGCTCGATTTAGCTCACATGAGCTTAATTTAGCTTACTTTAGCTCGTTTGAGCTTGGCTTAAGTTTATTTCAACTCATTTATTTTAATGTCTGAATAAATTAAGTAATTTATTAATTTAGCTTAAATTACTACAGCTCATAATTATGTTTTGACTTATTACATGTTTTAAATGTGTCTTGGCTGAATTTAATATGTCTTGTTAAGACTTTATTAAATTTGTCTAATTTAATTTATGTTTAATTAGTGTGTCTAAATTATATTAATGTTTGTTCAACTGAATTTTATGTGATTTAATTTTGGTTCATGTGTTTTTGTAGGTGAGTTGAATTTGGAGAGTAATTAAACAAGGTTCATGCATGATAGGTTCAATGTATGGGACGGTGCATGTAAGGCCTCTTTCAATGAATGGTGCCTGATCCATTTGGCTCCCCAAGGCACCTATTTGGCCAAAAGGTGTCCAGCAACTTAAAGCACAAGCTTGGCTGATCGTATTCCCAAGGCAGCATCTAAGCCATTCACACCTCAATTTGACCAATCAGCTCCTATACATGTATGGGTGGATTCATGAACGTCCAAAGGGAGGGAATATTACCTTAATTCATCACATTGAATGTATAATGTGCATGTACAAAGGGGAGAACGAATTTACAAGGTACATGCTTCCATTCATGAACCAGCCCATCATTAAAGTTTTAATTAAGAGAGATGCATAACCCATGCACCTAGCATTCGTCCAAGAGGGGTTGGATATGAATTGAAGATGCACATTCATGGAACAAGGAAGCTTTCTTATTGGTTAAGCATGCATGAACGGGTTTTGGGAAGAAACATGATTATTCAACCATGCATGAACTTACACTATCCATGAACAGAGATTTAATGCTTGAAGTGTGAACATTTTTAATTGTTGTGTGAACACATTAGTAGCTGAATTTTAATAGGCATTAGAGAGCCTATAAATAGTTTATTTTGTTTATTGTAAAAGGTTACAGAATTTGGTTATTGAAAACTTGATTGTGAGGTTTCCTCCTATCCTATTTCATACGAGTCTCGTTCTGACTTATCTAGCTCGCTAGTGGCGTCAACCCGACTTCTTGAACTTATCACCATCCTGGTGTGGCGTTCATCCACCTTTTTATACCTTTGGTTCCTACCTCTCTATAGGTAACGGGTCAAGGTCCATCTTCGACAATCCATTTAATCCACCTTGAGCAATATAAGTCCCGGGGCAATACTTCATATAGAATTGAATCGTTCTTCGCTTGAGTTCTATTTTTCCATTCCATTTTAACTATTAAATTATAAACAATATTTCTTTATTTCACCGAGCCTATCAAACATCTATCCAAACCATCTTTTGAACCCATTTTCTCAACTTCCGCTATAAAAAAATCATCTAACTCCATCTATCTACAAAATCGAACAAACTTCTCGTCGACGATCGGGCAATCAAGTGAATCGACTCAATCAATCAGGCCGAATCACATCATTTGGTATCAGAGCTACTAAAACGAGGAGTACCGATGTTCGTATCAGGCCGCAAGTAGGTTCGAAACGTGAAAAAAAATCAAAAAAAATTGAGTTGTAATTTAATTTTTTTCCCTTGTATTTAGCTTACTATTGTATTGGAGTAACAAAAAAATAAAAAAAAAATTCAAAAAAAAAATTCAAAAAAAAAGTGAAAAAAAATCGAGCAAAAAAAAAGAAAAGAAAAAAAGTGAGCAAAAAAAATCAAGTTTAAAAAAAAAGTGAAAAGTCTTGCGAGTTTTTATTTTCTTCTCTTATTTACTCCGATCATCAAGTTTCCCTTCCTACCATTATTTACCATCCCAACGCCACATTTTAAACCAATTTTCTTCTTTATTCAGCCTACCCTACACCTGACATTATCCCTTGTAACCCATTTTGAAACCGACCCTCAAGTAGCAAATTAAGTCTATCGAGACGAATTACGAATTTGTGAGACGAGGTCGAGTGGTAAAAGGTAAGAGAGCGTGAGTTCATTCGAAAAAAAGCCTAAAAGAGAGTTCAAACACGAGTGAGTGAATTTTTCTTTTGAGCGAACTTGAGAGATTTGTGGTGAGAATTATTTTTCTTTCTAATTTAACTTTTGTTTTCTAATATTTTGTTGAAGCATGTCTGAAGAATTTTCTGAATTTGAATTCCAAATGTGGAGACAAGAAATGCAAAGGATAATGCGATCTGAATTTCGACAATTCGATAAAGATAAAGAAGATTTGACATCTACTATCGTTGACATCAAGATTAGTGCAATCCTTCAAAGATTGGAAAATGAACCACAATGTGAAGATATGTTTCACACGCGTTGCCGTGTCCACGATAAAGTTTGTTGCCTCATTATTGATGGTGGAAGTAGGTCAAACATGGCTAGTATTTGAACGGTAAAAAAACTTGGCTTGGCCACTACCAAGCATCCACGACCCTATCAACTGCAAGGACTTGGTGTTGAAGGCAAATTTGAAGTTACTCAACAAGTGCATGTTGCATTTTCCATCGGAAGATACCAAGACGAAGTCCTTTGTGATGTTGTGCCTATTCAAGTTTGCCATTTGTTGCTAGGAGAACCATGGCAATCGGATCGCAAGGTCATTCACGATGAACGTACCAATAGGTATTCCTTTAAGCATCAAGGAAGGAAAATCACTTTAGCGCCGCTCACACCGGAACAAGTGCAAGAAGACCAATTCAAAATGAAGCAATCCATTGAGCAAGAAAAGGAGAAAGAGATTGAAAAAGAAATTGAAAGAAAACAAAAAGAAAACGTGTGACAGCCCAAAATTGACCCTAGTCGGGAAGTGGTTTTGGGACCACAAAACCGAGTCATACTAATAATTAGCCATCATATTTGATGCTTATTATATGTATATATGCATGTGTGAAAATTTCATGCTTGAATTTTGTTAATTGTAAGTGAATTTTATTAAATAGGACTTATGTGAGAAAATTTAGAAATGTGCTAGGCAAATGTG
The DNA here is from genome assembly GCF_007990345.1 of Gossypium hirsutum. Lineage (NCBI taxonomy): Eukaryota > Viridiplantae > Streptophyta > Magnoliopsida > Malvales > Malvaceae > Gossypium > Gossypium hirsutum. The sequence goes on from NC_053448.1 coordinate 20,005,764, forward strand.
AAGTGGCCTATTAATGCATGTTATGAAAATGATGGGTTTGCATGTCAAATTACCCAAAATGTGAGCTAGTGGCCGGCCATGCTATGGGTGGAAACATGTTGGGAACATGTTGGCTTAGTGTGTTATGTTAGAAAGAATAAATAAAAGGGTTAGTAATTAAGTAATGAAAAGGGAGGGGTGATGAAAACAAAGTTGTCTCATCCATCTCCCCCCCATTTGCCGTAGCTAGACAAAGAAAAAAAAGAAAGAGTGTGTTCATCTTCCTTACCTTCTTGCAAAGCCGAAACAAAAAAGGGAAAGAGGAAGGAATTTGTCTAGGGCATTCGGCTATCTTGGAGGTTAAATAAGGTAGGAGTTCATGTTATTTCTATTGATTTTTATGAGAATCTAGTAGTAGTCAAGCTCTCATTGTAACCCATATGTTGATTTTTCTTTAGTTTTGGTGACAAATTGTGCATACGGTATTATTGGATAAATGCTAAAAGGATGGTGTTTTGATATTTTGGATTGAAATATTAGAAAGGGGAAAATATGAGCTACCTAATTAGATATATGTGAATTTAAAAGATGGTATGAACAAATGTGGAGTTTTGCTAGCTTAGGATTATTCGGCCAAGTGTTTATGTGGTGGAAATTAAGTGTTAAATGGAATGAAAATGATATTATATGGGGGTATGTATATTCGGCCATATGAGTAAATATATAGATGATGTTAAATTTGATTATGTATAATGGGCCATATAGAGTACACATTGTGATATTAACTTTAATTCTCTATAATTGATCAAGTGGGTGATATTGGTTTATATGGTTGAATTTGAATTATGAATATGTACCTTGAAATAAAATATATCATCGACTATGTTACTTTGGAAGTAAGAATGCATTCGGCCTTGAGACAATTTATAAGTATTAGTTAAGGTTCTAATGTTTTGAACAAGAATGGTTGTAAGATGAAATGAAAATTATTAAAATATATATGAGTAATTAACAAGGGTGGTTGCCGTGTATATAATATTTATGTGTGTTTTATTGAAATATTTATTGGGTTAATTTTAGTAATTGGATCTTAGGTGATCAATAGCCGAATGGCTTAAAGTTAGTAAAAAGCATAAGGTGAATAAAAAAATAAAATGTTGCCGTATGCTTCTTTTGATATGAAACTATTAATGTTATGGGATATAAATAACTAGCAAGGTAATTAAACTAGTTGATTTATTTATTTAAGCTCAAGAACCTAAAGGAGAGGCGTCCAACAAGGGGAAATCGAAGGTCATCGAGTAGCCGACTTGGAATTATTTTACCCAACATAAAGTAAGTCATTAAGCATATAGTTTGTATTAATTTAAATGGTCATAGCGTCTATGTAATGATGCTAAATGGAATGATAAATATATATATATATACGTGTATGTATGTGGTGATGAAAGTGTTGAATGAAAAGAAAAGAGGTGAGATGTATTGAGTTGTTGATCTCGGCACTAAGAGTGCGGGTATAAACATTTATGATCATGAGATTGGTGCTAAGTGTGCGGGTTTAAATTGTACAGCACTAAGTGTGCGAGTTTGATTATGTAGACTAAGTGTGCGAGTTTGATTATGTAGCACTAAGTGTGCGAGTTTGATTATATAGCACTAAGTGTGCGAGTTGATTATATAGCACTGAGTGTGCGGACTTAATATATACTTTTGAATCACTATGGACACTAAGTGTGCGACATTATTGAGTTGATCACGGACAGCGGATCGGGTAAGTACCTTGAGTTCGTGACTAATAGGCGTTATGTTTATATTTGAAGTTGAGCTTGGTAAGTTTGAACCTATGTGACAATTATAATTGAAGTCACGTACATAAGATTTATCGTGGAATAGGTGAAAGGTCGTTTAGTTGTATGATTGTAACGAAAATAAAATGATGTATGAAAATGCCTCGAATATCCTATTGATTAGTATATGGAATGTGAATGCATGACTTGGTATGAGATTGAACCGATAGGTTTGAGGAACTATGGTATGGTTCGGTATGGATGGAGTAACTAGCCTCGTTCCATTTTGCTTCCTCTTGTGATAATGTTATTAATGGATGGTAGTGCATTGCTTATGACTTACTGAGTTATATACTCACTCGGTGTTTCCTTGTCACCTATTTTAGGTTTCTTGGACTTGTCTCTTTTTGCGTGATCGGGCCGTCATCGGAGTCATCACACCGGCTAGCAACTTTTGGTATCTTCTTTTTAGTCGGTCTAGGAGAACATTTCGGCATGTATAGGCTAATATGTTTTGTTGAAATTTGGTATGTAAACTTTTAGCCATGCGAAAATGGCATAAATGTTCGGTTGGATTTGGTTTTATAACGTTAGGTCGTAAGTCTTGGTAATTCGATTTTTATGCCATATGTCATGGCTGATTAATTTTGGTGTTAAGATTCATGATATGGCAATAGTGTAGTAGGGAGATGTTTGACAATGATTAGCCTTTGGTATGGCTAGTCATGATTATAATTTTGTGATATGTATGATGAATTACTAGTTAGATCAATGAGAAATCACGAAATGGGCATAGTTGCTTCAGTAACAGATGCTGGCAGCAGCAGTGACGTGGGATTGAAAAATTACAAAAATTAGTAGGAGTGGAATTAAATAGTGAATAAATTATGTAATCGAAGATCGATGAGTCTATTTTCATATAGAAGTAACGAAATGATCATATGGACAGTATGTTAAGAGATATTCAGGTTCTCGTGAGACAGGGCCAGAACGGTTTCTGGGTTCCCTGTTCCGACTTTGGAAATTCATTATAAATTAACCAGAGATAATTAGGAGTCATTCCTTATATGTATAGATTCCTCTCTGAGTCTAGTTTCTATAGAAACAAACGGCATCAGTATTGAAGCTCTGTGCAGGGAGTTATCCAAATCGTAATGCATGAAGGTCAGTGTAGTCGCACCCTGTAATAGGGGAGAATTTAACTAATAAACTGTACTAATTGGCCCGACCAAAAATTCTACAAAAATTCTACCATATAGGTATATGAGTCTAGTTCCAGGGAAAATTTACGGAACTGGATTTCAAGTTTCAGAACTCAAGATACGATTTTTAAAGCGACTAGTATGCAGATTGGCAGCTTGTCTGGGAAATGTCAAATAAGTGGTTTGAAGTCTGTTAACACCTCGTGTTTGACTCCGGCGACGGTCTCGGGTTCGGGGTGTTACAATTTTATTGGTATCAGAGCTATGGTTTAGTCGGTTCTAGGACTACCATAGCACGTATGAGTCTAGCTAGACATGCCTTAATGTTAATGTTTAAATGTGTGATGACTTCTGACGGTTAAAATTTTTGTTTTGATTAGTAAATGGATCCCGGTGTAGAGAGAACCTTGGCGGATGACGTTGAAAGTGTAGCGGCTGCTCCTGCACAAGGGACACCGCCTGTTGAACCTCAGTCATCTGCGAATAATCAAGGTGAGGGGGCTAAACAAGCCTTCTTTACCATGATGAATGAGTGGGTCGCGCAATATGCCCGAACCAATCCGGCTGTCCAACAATTCCCGAATTTGAATAATCCACCCCAAGAGCCCGTAATGCCATCAGTCATTGATCCTGTGAGGCTGAGTAAGCCACCTGTAGACTTGATTAGGAAGCGCGGGGCTGAGGAGTTTAGGGACATAGTTACTGATGATGCTGAAAGGGCCGAGTTCTGGCTTGATAACACCATTCAGGTGTTTGATGAACTGTCATGCACACCCGATGAATGTCTAAAGTGTGCTATATCCTTGTTGCGGGACTCAGCCTACTATTGGTGGAGGACCCTGATTTCCACAGTCCCAAACGAACGAGTTACTTGGGACTTCTTTCAAACGGAATTCTGAAAGAAATATATTAGTCAACGGTTCATTGATCAAAAGCGCAAGGAATTCTTGGAACTCAAGCAGGGCTGTAACACCCCGAACCCGAGACCGTCACCGGAGTCGAACACGAGGTGTTAACAGACTTTTTAAAAATTTTCCAGACACTGCCAATCTGCGTAATAGTCGCTTTAAAAATCATTTCTTGAGTTTCACAACTCCAAAATCAGTTTCGTGATTTTTCCCTGAAACTAGACTCATATGCCCATCTACATATTTTTTTCTAGAATTTTTGGTCGGGCCAATTAGTACAGTTTATTAGTCAAAGTCTCCCATGTTACAGGGATCGACTACACTGACCCTTGCGCATTACGAATTGGATATCTCCCTGCACAGAGCTTCAATACTGATGTCGTTTGTTTCTATAGAAATTAGACTCAGAGAGGAATCTGTACATATATAGCATGACTCCTAATTATCTCTGGTTAATTTATAATAAATCTCCAAAGTCGGAACAGGGAATCCAGAAACCGTTCTGGCCCTGTCCCACGAGAACCTCAATAACTCTTAACATACTGTCCATATGATCGTTTCGTTACTTCCCTATGAAAGTAGATTCATCAAGGTTCGTTTACATAATTTATTGATTATTTAATTCCAATCATACTATTTTTAGTGATTTTCCAAATCTACATCACTGCTGCTGCCAACATCTGCCTTTAAGGTAGACTTTACCTATTTAATAGTTTCTATGATTCAACTAGCCCCTTTAGCATGAATAGCACAAATTATGATAGTGATTAACCATTCCATACCAAATGATTATAACATTATGCTCAAACATATGTAAGCCATTTTCGCATGGCTATATACATTAACCAAAATATTCTTCCGCCACTAGTCTATTTTATACATGCCATAAGACAATCCAAAACATAGCAGTACCAAACCGTGGATAGTGATAGTGTGACTAGTTGCTGACGATCCCGAGCCTGTAGCTTCGCAATGAGATCTATAAAACAGAGGAAACAGAGTAAACGGAGTAAGCATTACAATGCTTAGTAAGTTTTAAGCAGTGGCAATAGATAACAATCAAATTATAACATAGTTGTTCGTATTCTTATTTCACTCTTCCTTCGGGCATACCATCCCTTTTCCGAATACGCACGTCTCATCATATACAATAGGCAGATAAACTTTCACGTAAAAGTGAGCTCATGTGACATAGATATATCGTATGATTTCCCATCACCTCTCACACTGATCCGATATCACATACTCATAAGAGTAGTCTCATAGATTGCTCTCACATGCATCACATAACTACCTTATGATTTAGTGCAATCAAGCTCACATATAGACTTGGAGTACATACCTGTTTAACCTTTCGCATTGAATATATTTATAAGCAACTCTTATTACGAAGTCTTACCCGGACATAATCTCCACACGCAGTCATCGGGTCTTTAGAGCCCGGATATAATACGAGCACGAAGCTTACGAACATTAATCAGTGATAATATTCTCGCATAAAGCCTGCGGGGTTTTAACCCGGATATAGTACTGACACAAATGCCCTTCGGGACTTATCACATTTATACACTTTCACATTCATCACATCGGCCATTAGGCCTTATCTCACATACACATGCTCACATTCATCACATTGGCCACTCGGCCTTATCACACATACACATGTTCACATTCATCACATTGGCCATTCGGCCTTATCACACATATACATGTTTACTTTCATCACATTGGCCATTCGGCTTTATCACACATATACATGTTCACTTTCATCACATTGGCCATTCGGTCTTATCACACATACACACGTTCACTTTCATCACATTGGCCATTCGGCCTTATCACACATACACACGTTCACTTTCATCACATTGGCCATTCGGCCTTATCACACATATACATGTTCACTTTCATCACATTGGCCATTCGGCCTTATCACATATACACCTATTCACATTCATCACATTGGCCATTCGGCCTTATCACACATATACATGTTCACTTTCATCACATTGGCCATTCGGCCCTATTCACACATATACACTTTCACATTTATTCAATTAGACTTCACATACCACATATACTATCATGTCCAGACTTGGGCTTGACCGAATCTACATCCATCACTTTCCAATGAATAATTCAATTTTACGCCATACTATCATTTCATATTCGAATTATCATAAGCTTACAATATCACGATTTAGAATTCAAGTATGGGTTTAATCAATAGCTTATGAGTAACTAAAACAAGTTTTATCCATGTTTACAACAACATCACATATTCACTACGAGCTGTTTTTCCTGAGCAATGGTCACTAAATTGTTTATAAATGGAGCTACAAAACTCCAAATCACTTGCCGTTAATTTTTCCTGAATATAGACTCGTATATCTTCCATCCATGAAATTTCCAGAATTTTAGGTTGGGCCAATCAACACCAGATTTTTCTTAAGTTTTCCCCTGTTTCACTGTTTGACTAATCTGACCACTCTTCACTACGAATCAAATTCCTCATATCAGAAATTCCTTTGTTTACGCGGTTTCTTTTATAAGAAACTAGACTCATTAAGCTTTAATTTCATGTCTCATTCAGCCTCTAATTCAAATCCATGAATTTATGGTGATTTTCTGAATTCATGTTACTGCTGCTGTCCTGAGCAGGTTTATCACAATTTTACTCTTCTAACATATCCTTTCAGCACTTCATAATATCATATCCATTTGGCAACATATCATATCAATAACTTACCTATACTTCATAATAACCATTAGGCTATATGCATAAAGATTTACAATAGAGTTATGATTCTTTTAATATGTGCTTAACATATCATACTCAATCACATTATAGGCATTAATACTTAAAACTTACCTCGATTGCTAATGTACGTCAATTCCGACTATTCGACCAATTTCCCTTTTTTCCACGATCCGACTTCGTTTCCTTGAGTTCTTGAGCTAATGAACCAAATTTAAACTTATCACATCACTATTGTGTAAAACCACATTCGATTATATTATAATTCGGTTTGCAAGAAATACACTTATTCCTTATAACATTTAGCTTCGAGATCACCACCTCAATCATCTCAAGTACCAAACATGCATTAATACTCTCTTTAGTACAATATAAAATAATCGTACACATCTTTAATCACCTTAAACAAATTACTAAGTATTATAGAAAATCAAGGCATACTCATCGTTAGTCTTATTCGGCCATCTCAATACGTTCTAAGTGACCATATGTATATACGTCTATACTAAAGTGCTTTACATTAATAACACCATATCAACAATGTATAATGCCGACCCCTTTAAACCAATTATCCATACAAATATTATTTGTACACATTTCCTTACCTAAATTTCACATTCGGCAACCACTTAATCAACTTAACAAATTTTCTATACTTCAAAACCACAAGTAAATATCATAATTTGTATCATTACATCGATTAAACTAAATCATGCATTAGCTTTTAGCACATTCGACCATTAAAGAGACAACCCAATTAACATTCAAACCTTTATAAGCTTAGATTTCCCAAGGCTGAATATCACATAAAAACCTTTAATACACATGCAAAGTTTACACTTTAACTAATTATGCATATACTAATAAACCGAATATTATTTAAACAACCATTTGAATAATTCTTTATCACATGTTCACAATCGGCATAACCATGTTACAAATTCAATACATAAAAATCTTCTTATCCAAGGCTATATTTGACCTATATGTATTTTCTTTACAACCATTCATCAACAATTAAGCACATGTTTAATGGCCGAATGCACATACCTCTTACTCATCCTTAACAGATTTTTTTTCTTATTATCAAGCTTCCATTTCCACTTAACTACGAACCATTTAAAACAATCAATATTTTACACATTGTCGAATGCATATATATATTCATCCAAACTCATAATTTCACAAGCTTAGCCTCATTTAATGACTACTTGTTCATCAAGACATTAAACACATCATGCATAACATACAAAGCATCCTTAGCCAAAAAAATGCTATCACAAAACTTCCTTGGCCGAATGTCATCTTTTTCCATTAACTAGATTTTGCCATGGGCTTGCTTCAATACTTGAGACCACTCAAATAATATTCAAACTTAATCCTTCATTTCATTTCTCATTTTAGCACATATTTGGCTAATATAAAAATATATGCTATCAATTTAATTACAATTATAAATTTTCAACTCAAACTCATTCTTTACCTCGTCTTTCACCTTAATTCAAATTCGGCAAGTATATAAACATATATTAGCAATTTAATTATAGCATTCCACAATTAAGCACAAGTTTCATACTTCACTTTAATAACCGAATGATATTTTACTCAAACTTGCCCCTCATAGCAAATTTAATTAGTCTATCCTCATCCATAAACACTTATCATCAAAACATCCACAATCTAATCCTTGAAGCCATGACCGAATGCTTTATGAAATAAATTCACAAAAATAACATATGGGTCATGTTGTGAGCTTCAAAACTAACAACATTTGCAAATATTAAAAATAAAATACATGAAATCTCACCTTAATTCCCAACACCAAATGACCGAGTGCCTTTGGTGTTCTTTCCTTTATACCCTAGCCGAATGCTCCAATCATCCATCAAAATTACAAATTTTTAGCATGGGCTAAGTAAGAGTCATGATTATTTACCTAAAACAAGATCAAATTTCACAATTTGACATAATATACTAACCTTTTTAATGACTCAAGTGACCAAAAATTCTTCCCCTCCTTTGTTTCTTCTATTCGGCCATGATGAACAACAAAGAAAGGATTTTGTTTTTCCTCCCCTTTCACAAGTCACGGCAATGGGGAGTAAGGGGAGACAACTTTGGTTTCTCCTCCCACTCACCTCATGTTTTATCATTCTTAATTCATTCTTTTATTTTCTAAACTCATAGTGCTAATAAAAGAATTCATATTATCCTCAATGACCCATCCATGGCCGGCCACTACTCATTCATAAGGGATATTTGACATGCAAACCCTTTATTCATATGACATGCACTAATTGAGCCTTATAGATTAACTATCACATTTTAAAAGTGTCACACATAAGTCCCATCGACTAAATTCACATGCAATTTACTAAATCAAAGCTTAAAACTTTCACACATTCATATTCACATATAATAGTCATAAAATATGACGGCTAATTATTTTTATGACTTGATTTTGTGGTCCCGAAACCACTTTTCGACTAGGGTCAAATTAGGGGTGTCACAACTCTCCCCCCCTTAAGAAATTTTCGTCCCCGAAAATTTCTACCGATGCATAGTTTAGGATAACGTCTTCTTCTTGAATTATATCCACAAAGACATTAGCTCATTGATAGCAATTGTAATTCATTATTGATTTCACATCGGTCTATAAAGTCATTTTCTTATCTTAAAACAAATACATAAACATTTCTACAAGTATGCACAAATATCTCATTTTCTTGATTTCATAAGCAATAATCACTTAATTTAATTCATATATGCATTTCAAACACACATTAAGCACATATTAACATGTATAATTCACATCATCAACCCACATATTTGTAACCCACAATTTCATCCATGTATAAGCTGTAACCCAACCGAAAGTACACATATACTCAATATTCGACTTAACTCATTTCCAAAAGAAAAGTCAACTTCCACGTACCTGAACATTTAGTTCATTTAGCACATTCAATCATAGTTAACGTTACCCGTATACAGTCAAATAGGCATAAAGCCTAATAAAATACACTGGCATGTGATTTATTCTAGCGCATAACTCGTATATCCAAAATTATCAACATTCATCAAAAATTCTTTCAAACTTTCGAATGTCGAAACTTAACCAAAATAATTTCTTGGACAAGATTAACAAAATAGTGTCCATTCAGCAATAGCACATATAGCTCTTACAATGCCATATCATAGATATGGTCTTACATATTCTCACATATCGAGCCGATGCCATGTCCCAGACATGGTCTTACACACTATCTAAAATCAATGCCTTCGTCCCAAACGAGGTCTTACATGAATTCCACTTCACACACTTAGTGCCAACTGACCGATCTCGCACTCATAGTGCTCGGTTAAAGAAATTCGCACACACACAGTGCCTCTAATTATTCACATACATAGCGCTCTTATTCATTCGTTAATACACATTGATATGACTTATCCAAGTCTATAAACATCATGTATGTACACTTTTAAACATATCGTCTCGTTTAATTTTGAATTTGTATAGTAGTGAGCAATTAAACTTTGCTCAAATTACCGGCACGAAGCCTACTAGGCACGAAGGCCCGAATACACGTCACCAGCATGATTGCTCTTCGGGATTTAGCACGGATATATCACTAGCACGAATGCTCTTCGGAACTTAGCCCGGATACATCACTAGCACGAATGCTCTTCGGAACTTAGCCCGGATACATCACTAGCACGAATGCTCTTCGGGACTTAGCCCGGATATATCACTAGCACGAATGCTCTTCGGGACTTAGCCCGGATATATCACTAGCACGAATGCTCTTCGGACTTAGCCCGGATATATCACTAGCACGAATGCTCTTCGGAACTTAGCCCGGATACATCACTAGCACGAATGCTCTTCGGGACTTAGCCCGGATATATCACTAGCACGAATGCTCTTCGGGACTTAGCCCGGATACATCACTAGCACGAATGCTCTCGGGACTTAGCCCGGATATATCACTAGCACGAATGCTCTTCGGGACTTAGCCCGGATACATCACTAGCACGAATGCTCTTCGGGACTTAGCCCGGATATATCACTAGCACGAATGCTCTTCGGGACTTAGCCCGGATTTAGTAACTCGCACCAATGCCTTCGGATCTTAGTCCGGATATGGTCACTTAGCACAAAGCCTTCGGGACTTAGCCCGGACATCATTCGAATAACCATGCACATTTAACAATAAATCATGACACATTAGTATTTCATTTACATTACTTGAATACAAACACAACATGCTTATCGACCATTTAACTTCCAGTTCTATAGCCACATACAAAAATCACATTTATAGTCATAACACTCCTTCAAAATTGCATCACTTATAACCTTATAATCCAATCCAAATCGAAATTCAAATACGAGTACATGATACGTACCTGATCAACTTAATAATTTAGGCATATCTAAATGAAGTTATATCGCAAATTCTCATAGTCAGAAGCTTGCTACAGCTCGATCGGGATCAAGATTCATTACAATACAGCAAACACATTTTAATAGCCAAAAATCATCACACTATCATTTTATCACTTATGGCATGTATAAATAGACTCACGCGTGCTACGTTAGTCCTAGAATCGACTAAACCGTAGCTCTGATACCAATAAAATTGTAACACCCCGAACCCGAGACCGTCACCGGAGTCGAACACGAGGTGTTAACAGACTTTTTAAAAATTTCCAGACACTGCCAATCTGCGTAATAGTCGCTTTAAAAATCATTTCTTGAGTTTCACAACTCCAAAATCAGTTTCGTGATTTTCCCTGAAACTAGACTCATATGCCCATCTACATATTTTTTCTAGAATTTTGGTCGGGCCAATTAGTACAGTTATTAGTCAAAGTCTCCATGTTACAGGATCGACTACACTGACCCTTGCGCATTACGAATTGGATATCTCCCTGCACAGAGCTTCAATACTGATGTCGTTTGTTTCTATAGAAATTAGACTCAGAGAGGAATCTGTACATATATAGCATGACTCCTAATTATCTCTGGTTAATTTATAATAAATCTCCAAAGTCGGAACAGGGAATCCAGAAACCGTTCTGGCCCTGTCCACGAAACCAATAACTCTTAACATACTGTCCATATGATCGTTTCGTACTTCCCTATGAAAGTAGATCATCAAGGTTCGTTACATAATTTATTGATTATTAATTCCAATCAACTATTTTAGTGATTTCCAAATCTACATCACTGCTGCTGCCACATCTGCCTTAAGTAGACTTTACCTATTAATAGTTCTATGATTCACTAGCCCCTTAGCATGAATAGCACAAATATGATAGTGATTAACCATTCCATACCAAATGATTAACATATGCTCAACATATGTAAGCCATTTCGCATGGCTATATACATTAACCAAAATATTCTTCCGCCACTAGTCTATTTTATACATGCCATAAGACAATCCAAAACATAGCAGTACCAAACCGTGGATAGTGATAGTGTGACTAGTTGCTGACATCCCGAGCCTGTAGCTTCGCAATGAGATCTATAAAACAGAGGAAACAGAGTAAACGGAGTAAGCATACAATGCTTAGTAAGTTTTAAGCAGTGGCAATAGATAACAATCAAATTATAACATAGTTGTTCGTATCTATTTCACTCTTCCTTCGGGCATACCATCCCTTTCCGAATACGCACGTCTCATCATATACAATAGGCAGATAAACTTTCACGTAAAAGTGAGCTCATGTGACATAATATATCGTATGATTTCCCATCACCTCTCACACTGATCCGATATCACATACTCATAAGAGTAGTCTCATAGATTGCTCTCACATGCATCACATAACTACCTATGATTAGTGCAATCAAGCTCACATATAGACTTGGAGTACATACCTGTTAACCTTTCGCATTGAATATATTTATAAGCAACTCTTATTACGAAGTCTTACCCGGACATAATCTCCACACGCAGTCATCGGGTCTTAGAGCCCGGATATAATACGAGCACGAAGCTTACGAACATTAATCAGTGATAATATTCTCGCATAAAGCCTGCGGGGTTTTAACCCGGATATAGTACTGACACAAATGCCCTTCGGGACTTATCACATTTATACACTTTCACATTCATCACATCGGCCATTAGGCCTTATCTCACATACACATGCTCACATTCATCACATTGGCCACTCGGCCTTATCACACATACACATGTTCACATTCATCACATTGGCCATTCGGCCTTATCACACATATACATGTTTACTTTCATCACATTGGCCATTCGGCTTTATCACACATATACATGTCACTTTCATCACATTGGCCATTCGGTCTTATCACACATACACACGTTCACTTTCATCACATTGGCCATTTCGGCTTATCACACATACACACGTTCACTTTCATCAATTGCCATCGGCCTTATCACACATATACATGTTCACTTTCATCACATTGGCCATTCGGCCTTATCACATATACACCTATTCACATTCATCACATTGGCCATCGGCCTTATCACACATATACATGTTCACTTTCATCACATTGGCATTCGGCCTATTCACATATACACTTTCACATTTATTCAATTAGACTTCACATACACATATACTTATCATGTCCAGACTTGGGCTTGACCGAATCTACATCCATCACTTTCCAATGAATAATTCAATTTTACGCCATACTATCATTTCATATCGAATTATCATAAGCTTACAA